>NC_064846.1:118547965-118849382 GCF_024166365.1 Elephas maximus indicus | reverse complement strand
GCCTTTACCGTAAACATAGCCTTAACCCTAACTTTACCCCTCCCCTGACCCTAAGCCTATGCCTAACCCTAACACTAATCTTAACCCTAACTCTAATCTTAACCCTAAAACTTACCCTAACCCTCACTATTAACTGAAACTTCACCCTAACTCTAACCCTAACTGTAACTCTAACCCTAACCATAACACTTACCCTAAACCCTCACCTGAACTGTAAACCTAACCCTAACTCTCACACTAACCCCTAACCGTATCCCCAACCCTAAACCTAATGCTATCCCTAAACTTATCCCTGACCCTAACCCTAAAACAAACAGTAACCCTAATCTAACCCTAACCCTAACATTAACCTAAACTTAACCCTACCCTAACCATAAACCTAAACCTAACACCCTAAACCTAACCTCTACCACTAACTATAAACCTATGACTAATCCTAACTCTTATCCTAACCCTCACCCTTAACGTAAACTTCACACTAACCCTAAACCTACCCCTAACCTTAAACATAACCCCTAATCCTAACCCGAACCCTAAAACTAACCTTAACACTAACCTGAACACAAACCCAAACTCTACCCTAACCCTAAAAATAACCCTCACCCTATCCTAAACTTCATCCAAACCCTAACCCTAACCTTAACCCTAAACCTACACCAAACCAAAAACCTAACCCTAAACCTAACTCTAACCATAACGCTAGTCCACAAGAACCCTGAACCTAACTCGTAGAATAGCCCTGAACCTTACCCTAAACCTAATCCTAACCCTAACCTCGACCCTAAATAGAGCACTAACTCTAACCCTAAACCTGAACCTAAACCTAAATCTTACCCTACACCTAACCCTAATCCTAAACCTAACACAAACTCTAACTCTAACACTAATCATAATACCCTAAACCCTCACCTTAACTCTAAAACTAACCATAACCCTCCCCCTAACTCCTAACCGTATCCCCAACCCTAACCCTAATGCTATCCCTAAACCTAACCCTAACACTAACCTGCACCCCTAAGCCCTAACAATAACCCTAACCCTAACCCAAACCCTAACCCCTAACACCAAAGTCTAACCCAAACCTTAACCCTAAATTTCACCCTAACCCTAACACTAACCCTAAACCTAATCATAAACCTAACCCTAACCCTAAACCAAACCTAACCATGACCCAAACCACAATGCCTAACCAGAATCCTCACCCAAACCCTAACCCTAAACTACACCTCTATCCCCTAACACCTTACCATAACCATAATCCTAACCCTCCCCAACCCTCACCCTAAACCTAACCCTCACCCCAACCGCAATGCCTAACACAAACCGGAACCCTAACCCTAAGCGTAACACTAAACTTAACCCTGACCTAAAATCTAACCCTAACCCTAAAACTAAACAGAACCCGTAAACTTAACCCGAAACATAACTTTAACACTAACCTGAAAACTAACCTAAACATTAGCCATAACACTAACCCTAACCCTCACCCTATTTTAAACTTCAGGCTCTCCCTAACCTAAAGCAAACCCTACCTATAAGCCTAACCCTACCCCTAAACCAAACCCTAACCTTAACCTTGGCGCACCTGGAACCCTAAACCGAACCCTTAAAATAACTCTGACCCTAACCCTCAACCTAAACCTAATACTAATCCTAACCCTGACCCTAAACCTAACCTTACCTTAACCCTAACTTTAACCCTACCATAAACTTAAACCTAATCCTAACTCTAACCCTAACCCTAACCCTAACCGTAACACACAAAACCCTCACCTTAACTGTAAACGTAACTCTAAATCTTACCCTAACCCTAAACTTAACCCTAAATATAACCCTACCCTAAACCTAACTGAAACACTAACCCCAACCCTAAGTCTAACACTAATCCTTAGCCTAAACCTAACCTTTACCCTAAACCTAACCCTAATCACTTTCCCTAACTCTGACCCTAACCCTAACCCTACCACAAACCCTAACCCTAACCCTAAACTGAACTCTCACCCTTAACCAAATTTCACCCGAACCATAACCCTAAAGCTTCCCTAACTTCATTCAAACCCTAATCCTAACCAAAACTAAAACTAACCCAACACCTAACTCTAACCCTAACACTAATCCTAAACCTAACCCTAACCCTGACCTTAACCTGAACCCTAACCCCTAACCCTAACCCTCACACTTAACATGAACTTCATCCTAACCCTAACACTAAACATAACACTAAATCTCCTCCTAACCCTGACCCTAACCCTAATCCTAACCATAAACCTAACCGTAACCCGAAACTCAACCCTAACCCTGACCCTAACTCTTACTCTAACCCTAATCCTAACGCTAAAACTTACCCTAAACTCTCAGGTTAAATGAAAACCTAGCACTAGCCCTCACCGTAACTTCTAAACCTAACCTCAACCCTTAACCTAACCCTATCTCTAACGTTAACCTAGCCCTAAACCTAACCATGACTTAACCCTAACACTTACCCTAACCCTAACCCTCAATCTAACCTTAACCCTATACCTAATCCTAACATTAACCCTAACCCCTAAACCCTAACCCTAACCCTAACCCTAAGCTCAAACCTAAACGTTAACTTCAACTTCACCCTTATCTTAACCCTAAACCGAACCCTCACCCTAAACCTAACCCTAAACCTGACCCTAACCTTAACCCAAACACCTAACCCTAACGCTAACTCTAACACTCATCCTTAACCTAAATTTCACCCTAAACCTAAGCCTAACCTAAACCCTAACCTTTACCTTAAAACTTCACCAAACCCAAACCTAACACTAAACCTAACTCTAACCATAACGCTAGTCCACAAGAACCCTGAGCCTAACCCATACAATAGCCCTGAACCTAACCCTAAACCTAATCCTAATCCTAACCCTAACCCTAACTCTAACGTCGACCCTAAATAGAACACTAAACCTAACCCTAAACCTGAACCTAAACCTAAATCTTACCCTACACCTAACCCTAATCCTAAACTTAACCCTATCCCTAATACTAAGCCTAGCCCTGACTTAAACAGAACCCTTATCCTAAGCCTAAACTTAACCCTAACCTTAACTCTAGACTAAACCTAACACTAAACCTAACAATAACCCTAAACCTGACCCTCACCCTAACCCTAAACCCTAGCACTAACTCTAACTGTAAACCTAACCCTAACCCTAACCTAGCCTTTACCGTAAACATAGCCTTAACCCTAACTTTACCCCTCCCCTGACCCTAAGCCTATGCCTAACCCTAACACTAATCTTAACCCTAACTCTAATCTTAACCCTAAAACTTACCCTAACCCTCACTATTAACTGAAACTTCACCCTAACTCTAACCCTAACTGTAACTCTAACCCTAACCATAACACTTACCCTAAACCCTCACCTGAACTGTAAACCTAACCCTAACTCTCACACTAACCCCTAACCGTATCCCCAACCCTAAACCTAATGCTATCCCTAAACTTATCCCTGACCCTAACCCTAAAACAAACAGTAACCCTAATCTAACCCTAACCCTAACATTAACCTAAACTTAACCCTACCCTAACCATAAACCTAAACCTAACACCCTAAACCTAACCTCTACCACTAACTATAAACCTATGACTAATCCTAACTCTTATCCTAACCCTCACCCTTAACGTAAACTTCACACTAACCCTAAACCTACCCCTAACCTTAAACATAACCCCTAATCCTAACCCGAACCCTAAAACTAACCTTAACACTAACCTGAACACAAACCCAAACTCTACCCTAACCCTAAAAATAACCCTCACCCTATCCTAAACTTCATCCAAACCCTAACCCTAACCTTAACCCTAAACCTACACCAAACCAAAAACCTAACCCTAAACCTAACTCTAACCATAACGCTAGTCCACAAGAACCCTGAACCTAACTCGTAGAATAGCCCTGAACCTTACCCTAAACCTAATCCTAACCCTAACCTCGACCCTAAATAGAGCACTAACTCTAACCCTAAACCTGAACCTAAACCTAAATCTTACCCTACACCTAACCCTAATCCTAAACCTAACACAAACTCTAACTCTAACACTAATCATAATACCCTAAACCCTCACCTTAACTCTAAAACTAACCATAACCCTCCCCCTAACTCCTAACCGTATCCCCAACCCTAACCCTAATGCTATCCCTAAACCTAACCCTAACACTAACCTGCACCCCTAAGCCCTAACGATAACCCTAACCCTAACCCAAACCCTAACCCCTAACACCAAAGTCTAACCCAAACCTTAACCCTAAATTTCACCCTAACCCTAACACTAACCCTAAACCTAATCATAAACCTAACCCTAACCCTAAACCAAACCTAACCATGACCCAAACCACAATGCCTAACCAGAATCCTCACCCAAACCCTAACCCTAAACTACACCTCTATCCCCTAACACCTTACCATAACCATAATCCTAACCCTCCCCAACCCTCACCCTAAACCTAACCCTCACCCCAACCGCAATGCCTAACACAAACCGGAACCCTAACCCTAAGCGTAACACTAAACTTAACCCTGACCTAAAATCTAACCCTAACCCTAAAACTAAACAGAACCCGTAAACTTAACCCGAAACATAACTTTAACACTAACCTGAAAACTAACCTAAACATTAGCCATAACACTAACCCTAACCCTCACCCTATTTTAAACTTCAGGCTCTCCCTAACCTAAAGCAAACCCTACCTATAAGCCTAACCCTACCCCTAAACCAAACCCTAACCTTAACCTTGGCGCACCTGGAACCCTAAACCGAACCCTTAAAATAACTCTGACCCTAACCCTCAACCTAAACCTAATACTAATCCTAACCCTGACCCTAAACCTAACCTTACCTTAACCCTAACTTTAACCCTACCATAAACTTAAACCTAATCCTAACTCTAACCCTAACCCTAACCCTAACCGTAACACACAAAACCCTCACCTTAACTGTAAACGTAACTCTAAATCTTACCCTAACCCTAAACTTAACCCTAAATATAACCCTACCCTAAACCTAACTGAAACACTAACCCCAACCCTAAGTCTAACACTAATCCTTAGCCTAAACCTAACCTTTACCCTAAACCTAACCCTAATCACTTTCCCTAACTCTGACCCTAACCCTAACCCTACCACAAACCCTAACCCTAACCCTAAACTGAACTCTCACCCTTAACCAAATTTCACCCGAACCATAACCCTAAAGCTTCCCTAACTTCATTCAAACCCTAATCCTAACCAAAACTAAAACTAACCCAACACCTAACTCTAACCCTAACACTAATCCTAAACCTAACCCTAACCCTGACCTTAACCTGAACCCTAACCCCTAACCCTAACCCTCACACTTAACATGAACTTCATCCTAACCCTAACACTAAACATAACACTAAATCTCCTCCTAACCCTGACCCTAACCCTAATCCTAACCATAAACCTAACCGTAACCCGAAACTCAACCCTAACCCTGACCCTAACTCTTACTCTAACCCTAATCCTAACGCTAAAACTTACCCTAAACTCTCAGGTTAAATGAAAACCTAGCACTAGCCCTCACCGTAACTTCTAAACCTAACCTCAACCCTTAACCTAACCCTATCTCTAACGTTAACCTAGCCCTAAACCTAACCATGACTTAACCCTAACACTTACCCTAACCCTAACCCTCAATCTAACCTTAACCCTATACCTAATCCTAACATTAACCCTAACCCCTAAACCCTAACCCTAACCCTAAGCTCAAACCTAAACGTTAACTTCAACTTCACCCTTATCCTAACCCTAAACCGAACCCTCACCGTAAACCTAACCCTAAACCTGACCCTAACCTTAACCCAAACACCTAACCCTAACGCTAACTCTAACACTCATCCTTAACCTAAATTTCACCCTAAACCTAAGCCTAACCTAAACCCTAACCTTTACCCTAAACCTTCACCAAACCCAAAACCTAACACTAAACCTAACTCTAACCATAACGCTAGTCCACAAGAACCCTGAGCCTAACCCATACAATAGCCCTGAACCTAACCCTAAACCTAATCCTAATCCTAACCCTAACCCTAACTCTAACGTCGACCCTAAATAGAACACTAAACCTAACCCTATACCTGAACCTAAACCTAAATCTTTCCCTACACCTAACCCTAATCCTAAACTTAACCCTATCCCTAATACTAAGCCTAGCCCTGACTTAAACAGAACCCTTATCCGAAGCCTAAACTTAACCCTAACCTTAACTTTATACTAAACCTAACACTAAACCTAACAATAACCCTAAACCTGACCCTCACCCTAACCCTAAACCCTAGCACTAACTCTAACTGTAAACCTAACCCTAACCCTAACCTAGCCTTTACCGTAAACATAGCCTTAACCCTAACTTTACCCCTACCCTGACCCTAAGCCTATGCCTAACCCTAACACTAATCTTAACCCTAACTCTAACCTTAACCCTACACCTTACCCTAACCCTCACTATTAACTGAAACTTCACCCTAACTCTAACCCTAACTGTAACTCTAACCCTAACCATAACACTTACACTAAACCCTCACCTGAACTGTAAACCTAACCCTAACTCTCGCACTAACCCCTAACCGTATCCCCAACCCTAAACCTAATGCTATCCCTAAACTTATCCCTGACCCTAACCCTAAAACAAACAGTAACCCTAATCTAACCCTAACCCTAACATTAACCGAAACTTAACCCTACCCTAACCATAAACCTAAAGCTAACACCCTAAACCTAACCTCTACCACTAACTATAAACCTACGACTAATCCTAACTCTTATCCTAACCCTCACCCTTAACGTAAACTTCACACTAACCCTAAACCTACCCCTAACCTTAAACATAACCCCTAATCCTAACCCGAACCCTAAAACTAACCTTAACACTAACCTGAACACAAACCCAAACTCTACCCTAACCCTAAAAATAACCCTCACCCTATCCTAAACTTCATCCAAACCCTAACCCTAACCTTAACCCTAAACCTACACCAAACCAAAAACCTAACCCTAAACCTAACTCTAACCATAACGCTAGTCCACAAGAACCCTGAACCTAACCCATAGAATAGCCCTGAACCTTACCCTAAACCTAATCCTAACCCTAACCTCGACCCTAAATAGAGCACTAACTCTAACCCTAAACCTGAACCTAAACCTAAATCTTACCCTACACCTAACCCTAATCCTAAACCTAACACTAACTCTAACTCTAACACTAATCATAATACCCTAAACCCTCACCTTAACTCTAAAACTAACCGTAACCCTCACCCTAACTCCTAACCGTATCCCCAACCCTAACCCTAATGCTATCCCTAAACCTAACTCTAACACTAACCTGCACCCCTAAGCCCTAACAATAACCCTAACCCTAACCCAAACCCTAACCCCTAACACCAAAGTTTAACCCAAACCTTAACCCTAAATTTCACCCTAACCCTAACACTAACCCTAAACCTAATCATAAACCTAACCCTAACCTAAACCAAACCTAACCATGACCCAAACCACAATGCCTAACCAGAATCCTCACCCAAACCCTAACCCTAAACTACACCTCTATCCCCTAACACCTTACCATAACCATAATCCTAACCCTCCCCAACCCTCACCCTAAACCTAACCCTCACCCCAACCACAATGCCTAACACAAACCGGAACCCTAACCCTAAGCGTAACACTAAACTTAACCCTGACCTAAAATCTAACCCTAACCCTAGAACTAAACAGAACCCGTAAACTTAACCCGAAACATAACTTTAACACTAACCTGAAAACTAACCTAAACCTTAGCCATAACACTAACCCTAACCCTCACCCTATTTTAAACTTCAGGCTATCCCTAACCTAAAGCAAACCCTACCTATAAGCCTAACCCTACCCCTAAACCTAACCCTAACCTTAACCTTGGCGCACCTGGAACCCTAAACCGAACCCTTAAAATAACTCTGACCCTAACCCTCAACCTAAACCTAATACTAATCCTAACCCTGACCCTAACCCTAACCTTACCTTAACCCTAACTTTAACCCTACCATAAACTTAAACCTAATCCTAACTCTAACCCTAACCCTAACCGTAACACACAAAACCCTCACCTTAACTGTAAACGTAACTCTAAATCTTACCCTAACCCTAAACTTAACCCTAAATATAACCCTACCCTAAACCTAACTGATACACTAACCCCAACCCTAAGTCTAACACTAATCCTTAGCCTAAAACTAACCTTTACCCTAAACCTAACCCTAATCACTTTCCCTAACTCTGACCCTAACCCTAACCCTACCACAAACCCTAACCCTAACCCTAAACTGAACTCTCACCCTTAACCAAATTTCACCCGAACCATAACCCTAAAGCTTCCCTAACTTCATTCAAACCCTAATCCTAACCAAAACTAAAACTAACCCAACACCTAACTCTAACCCTAACACTAATCCTAAACCTAACCCTAACCCTGACCTTAACCTGAACCCTAACCCCTAACCCTAACCCTCACACTTAACATGAACTTCATCCTAACCCTAACACTAAACATAACACTAAATCTCCTCCTAAGCCTGACCCTAACCGTAATCCTAACCATAAACCTAACCCTAACCCAAAACTTAACCCTAACCCTGACCCTAACTCTTACTCTAACCCTAATCCTAACGCTAAAACTTACCCTAAACTCTAACCTTAACCTTGGCGCACCTGGAACCCTAAACCGAACCCTTAAAATAACTCTGACCCTAACCCTCAACCTAAACCTAATACTAATCCTAACCCTGACCCTAACCCTAACCTTACCTTAACCCTAACTTTAACCCTACCATAAACTTAAACCTAATCCTAACTCTAACCCTAACCCTAACCGTAACACACAAAACCCTCACCTTAACTGTAAACGTAACTCTAAATCTTACCCTAACCCTAAACTTAACCCTAAATATAACCCTACCCTAAACCTAACTGATACACTAACCCCAACCCTAAGTCTAACACTAATCCTTAGCCTAAACCTAACCTTTACCCTAAACCTAACCCTAATCACTTTCCCTAACTCTGACCCTAACCCTAACCCTACCACAAACCCTAACCCTAACCCTAAACTGAACTCTCACCCTTAACCAAATTTCACCCGAACCATAACCCTAAAGCTTCCCTAACTTCATTCAAACCCTAATCCTAACCAAAACTAAAACTAACCCAACACCTAACTCTAACCCTAACACTAATCCTAAACCTAACCCTAACCCTGACCTTAACCTGAACCCTAACCCCTAACCCTAATCCTCACACTTAACATGAACTTCATCCTAACCCTAACACTAAACATAACACTAAATCTCCTCCTAACCCTGACCCTAACCCTAATCCTAACCATAAACCTAACCGTAACCCGAAACTTAACCCTAACCCTGACCCTAACTCTTACTCTAACCCTAATCCTAACGCTAAAACTTACCCTAAACTCTCAGGTTAAATGAAAACCTAGCACTAGCCCTCACCGTAACTTCTAAACCTAACCTCAACCCTTAACCTAACCCTATCTCTAACGTTAACCTAGCCCTAAACCTAACCATGACTTAACCCTAACACTTACCCTAACCCTAACCCTCAATCTAACCTTAACCCTATACCTAATCCTAACATTAACCCTAACCCCTAAACCCTAACCCTAACCCTAAGCTCAAACCTAAACGTTAACTTCAACTTCACCCTTATCCTAACCCTAAACCGAACCCTCACCCTAAACCTAACCCTAAACCTGACCCTAACCTTAACCCAAACACCTAACCCTAACGCTAACTCTAACACTCATCCTTAACCTAAATTTCACCCTAAACCTAAGCCTAACCTAAACCCTAACCTTTACCCTAAACCTTCACCAAACCCAAAACCTAACACTAAACCTAACTCTAACCATAACGCTAGTCCACAAGAACCCTGAGCCTAACCCATACAATAGCCCTGAACCTAACCCTAAACCTAATCCTAATCCTCATCCTAACCCTAACCCTAACTCTAACGTCGACCCTAAATAGAACACTAAACCTAACCCTAAACCTGAACCTAAACCTAAATCTTTCCCTACACCTAACCCTAATCCTAAACTTAACCCTATCCCTAATACTAAGCCTAGCCCTGACTTAAACAGAACCCTTATCCGAAGCCTAAACTTAACCCTAACCTTAACTTTATACTAAACCTAACACTAAACCTAACAATAACCCTAAACCTGACCCTCACCCTAACCCTAAACCCTAGCACTAACTCTAACTGTAAACCTAACCCTAACCCTAACCTAGCCTTTACCGTAAACATAGCCTTAACCCTAACTTTACCCCTACCCTGACCCTAAGCCTATGCCTAACCCTAACACTAATCTTAACCCTAACTCTAACCTTAACCCTACACCTTACCCTAACCCTCACTATTAACTGAAACTTCACCCTAACTCTAACCCTAACTGTAACTCTAACCCTAACCATAACACTTACACTAAACCCTCACCTGAACTGTAAACCTAACCCTAACTCTCGCACTAACCCCTAACCGTATCCCCAACCCTAAACCTAATGCTATCCCTAAACTTATCCCTGACCCTAACCCTAAAACAAACAGTAACCCTAATCTAACCCTAACCCTAACATTAACCGAAACTTAACCCTACCCTAACCATAAACCTAAAGCTAACACCCTAAACCTAACCTCTACCACTAACTATAAACCTACGACTAATCCTAACTCTTATCCTAACCCTCACCCTTAACGTAAACTTCACACTAACCCTAAACCTACCCCTAACCTTAAACATAACCCCTAATCCTAACCCGAACCCTAAAACTAACCTTAACACTAACCTGAACACAAACCCAAACTCTACCCTAACCCTAAAAATAACCCTCACACTATCCTAAACTTCATCCAAACCCTAACCCTAACCTTAACCCTAAACCTACACCAAACCAAAAACCTAACCCTAAACCTAACTCTAACCATAACGCTAGTCCACAAGAACCCTGAACCTAACCCATAGAATAGCCCTGAACCTTACCCTAAACCTAATCCTAACCCTAACCTCGACCCTAAATAGAGCACTAACTCTAACCCTAAACCTGAACCTAAACCTAAATCTTACCCTACACCTAACCCTAATCCTAAACCTAACACTAACTCTAACTCTAACACTAATCATAATACCCTAAACCCTCACCTTAACTCTAAAACTAACCGTAACCCTCACCCTAACTCCTAACCGTATCCCCAACCCTAACCCTAATGCTATCCCTAAACCTAACTCTAACACTAACCTGCACCCCTAAGCCCTAACAATAACCCTAACCCTAACCCAAACCCTAACCCCTAACACCAAAGTTTAACCCAAACCTTAACCCTAAATTTCACCCTAACCCTAACACTAACCCTAAACCTAATCATAAACCTAACCCTAACCTAAACCAAACCTAACCATGACCCAAACCACAATGCCTAACCAGAATCCTCACCCAAACCCTAACCCTAAACTACACCTCTATCCCCTAACACCTTACCATAACCATAATCCTAACCCTCCCCAACCCTCACCCTAAACCTAACCCTCACCCCAACCACAATGCCTAACACAAACCGGAACCCTAACCCTAAGCGTAACACTAAACTTAACCCTGACCTAAAATCTAACCCTAACCCTAGAACTAAACAGAACCCGTAAACTTAACCCGAAACATAACTTTAACACTAACCTGAAAACTAACCTAAACCTTAGCCATAACACTAACCCTAACCCTCACCCTATTTTAAACTTCAGGCTATCCCTAACCTAAAGCAAACCCTACCTATAAGCCTAACCCTACCCCTAAACCTAACCCTAACCTTAACCTTGGCGCACCTGGAACCCTAAACCGAACCCTTAAAATAACTCTGACCCTAACCCTCAACCTAAACCTAATACTAATCCTAACCCTGACCCTAACCCTAACCTTACCTTAACCCTAACTTTAACCCTACCATAAACTTAAACCTAATCCTAACTCTAACCCTAACCCTAACCGTAACACACAAAACCCTCACCTTAACTGTAAACGTAACTCTAAATCTTACCCTAACCCTAAACTTAACCCTAAATATAACCCTACCCTAAACCTAACTGATACACTAACCCCAACCCTAAGTCTAACACTAATCCTTAGCCTAAAACTAACCTTTACCCTAAACCTAACCCTAATCACTTTCCCTAACTCTGACCCTAACCCTAACCCTACCACAAACCCTAACCCTAACCCTAAACTGAACTCTCACCCTTAACCAAATTTCACCCGAACCATAACCCTAAAGCTTCCCTAACTTCATTCAAACCCTAATCCTAACCAAAACTAAAACTAACCCAACACCTAACTCTAACCCTAACACTAATCCTAAACCTAACCCTAACCCTGACCTTAACCTGAACCCTAACCCCTAACCCTAACCCTCACACTTAACATGAACTTCATCCTAACCCTAACACTAAACATAACACTAAATCTCCTCCTAAGCCTGACCCTAACCGTAATCCTAACCATAAACCTAACCCTAACCCAAAACTTAACCCTAACCCTGACCCTAACTCTTACTCTAACCCTAATCCTAACGCTAAAACTTACCCTAAACTCTAACCTTAACCTTGGCGCACCTGGAACCCTAAACCGAACCCTTAAAATAACTCTGACCCTAACCCTCAACCTAAACCTAATACTAATCCTAACCCTGACCCTAACCCTAACCTTACCTTAACCCTAACTTTAACCCTACCATAAACTTAAACCTAATCCTAACTCTAACCCTAACCCTAACCGTAACACACAAAACCCTCACCTTAACTGTAAACGTAACTCTAAATCTTACCCTAACCCTAAACTTAACCCTAAATATAACCCTACCCTAAACCTAACTGATACACTAACCCCAACCCTAAGTCTAACACTAATCCTTAGCCTAAACCTAACCTTTACCCTAAACCTAACCCTAATCACTTTCCCTAACTCTGACCCTAACCCTAACCCTACCACAAACCCTAACCCTAACCCTAAACTGAACTCTCACCCTTAACCAAATTTCACCCGAACCATAACCCTAAAGCTTCCCTAACTTCATTCAAACCCTAATCCTAACCAAAACTAAAACTAACCCAACACCTAACTCTAACCCTAACACTAATCCTAAACCTAACCCTAACCCTGACCTTAACCTGAACCCTAACCCCTAACCCTAATCCTCACACTTAACATGAACTTCATCCTAACCCTAACACTAAACATAACACTAAATCTCCTCCTAACCCTGACCCTAACCCTAATCCTAACCATAAACCTAACCGTAACCCGAAACTTAACCCTAACCCTGACCCTAACTCTTACTCTAACCCTAATCCTAACGCTAAAACTTACCCTAAACTCTCAGGTTAAATGAAAACCTAGCACTAGCCCTCACCGTAACTTCTAAACCTAACCTCAACCCTTAACCTAACCCTATCTCTAACGTTAACCTAGCCCTAAACCTAACCATGACTTAACCCTAACACTTACCCTAACCCTAACCCTCAATCTAACCTTAACCCTATACCTAATCCTAACATTAACCCTAACCCCTAAACCCTAACCCTAACCCTAAGCTCAAACCTAAACGTTAACTTCAACTTCACCCTTATCCTAACCCTAAACCGAACCCTCACCCTAAACCTAACCCTAAACCTGACCCTAACCTTAACCCAAACACCTAACCCTAACGCTAACTCTAACACTCATCCTTAACCTAAATTTCACCCTAAACCTAAGCCTAACCTAAACCCTAACCTTTACCCTAAACCTTCACCAAACCCAAAACCTAACACTAAACCTAACTCTAACCATAACGCTAGTCCACAAGAACCCTGAGCCTAACCCATACAATAGCCCTGAACCTAACCCTAAACCTAATCCTAATCCTCATCCTAACCCTAACCCTAACTCTAACGTCGACCCTAAATAGAACACTAAACCTAACCCTAAACCTGAACCTAAACCTAAATCTTTCCCTACACCTAACCCTAATCCTAAACTTAACCCTATCCCTAATACTAAGCCTAGCCCTGACTTAAACAGAACCCTTATCCGAAGCCTAAACTTAACCCTAACCTTAACTTTATACTAAACCTAACACTAAACCTAACAATAACCCTAAACCTGACCCTCACCCTAACCCTAAACCCTAGCACTAACTCTAACTGTAAACCTAACCCTAACCCTAACCTAGCCTTTACCGTAAACATAGCCTTAACCCTAACTTTACCCCTACCCTGACCCTAAGCCTATGCCTAACCCTAACACTAATCTTAACCCTAACTCTAACCTTAACCCTACACCTTACCCTAACCCTCACTATTAACTGAAACTTCACCCTAACTCTAACCCTAACTGTAACTCTAACCCTAACCATAACACTTACACTAAACCCTCACCTGAACTGTAAACCTAACCCTAACTCTCGCACTAACCCCTAACCGTATCCCCAACCCTAAACCTAATGCTATCCCTAAACTTATCCCTGACCCTAACCCTAAAACAAACAGTAACCCTAATCTAACCCTAACCCTAACATTAACCGAAACTTAACCCTACCCTAACCATAAACCTAAAGCTAACACCCTAAACCTAACCTCTACCACTAACTATAAACCTACGACTAATCCTAACTCTTATCCTAACCCTCACCCTTAACGTAAACTTCACACTAACCCTAAACCTACCCCTAACCTTAAACATAACCCCTAATCCTAACCCGAACCCTAAAACTAACCTTAACACTAACCTGAACACAAACCCAAACTCTACCCTAACCCTAAAAATAACCCTCACCCTATCCTAAACTTCATCCAAACCCTAACCCTAACCTTAACCCTAAACCTACACCAAACCAAAAACCTAACCCTAAACCTAACTCTAACCATAACGCTAGTCCACAAGAACCCTGAACCTAACCCATAGAATAGCCCTGAACCTTACCCTAAACCTAATCCTAACCTCGACCCTAAATAGAGCACTAACTCTAACCCTAAACCTGAACCTAAACCTAAATCTTACCCTACACCTAACCCTAATCCTAAACCTAACACTAACTCTAACTCTAACACTAATCATAATACCCTAAACCCTCACCTTAACTCTAAAACTAACCGTAACCCTCACCCTAACTCCTAAACGTATCCCCAACCCTAACCCTAATGCTATCCCTAAACCTAACTCTAACACTAACCTGCACCCCTAAGCCCTAACAATAACCCTAACCCTAACCCAAACCCTAACCCCTAACACCAAAGTTTAACCCAAACCTTAACCCTAAATTTCACCCTAACCCTAACACTAACCCTAAACCTAATCATAAACCTAACCCTAACCTAAACCAAACCTAACCATGACCCAAACCACAATGCCTAACCAGAATCCTCACCCAAACCCTAACCCTAAACTACACCTCTATCCCCTAACACCTTACCATAACCATAATCCTAACCCTCCCCAACCCTCACCCTAAACCTAACCCTCACCCCAACCACAATGCCTAACACAAACCGGAACCCTAACCCTAAGCGTAACACTAAACTTAACCCTGACCTAAAATCTAACCCTAACCCTAGAACTAAACAGAACCCGTAAACTTAACCCGAAACATAACTTTAACACTAACCTGAAAACTAACCTAAACCTTAGCCATAACACTAACCCTAACCCTCACCCTATTTTAAACTTCAGGCTATCCCTAACCTAAAGCAAACCCTACCTATAAGCCTAACCCTACCCCTAAACCTAACCCTAACCTTAACCTTGGCGCACCTGGAACCCTAAACCGAACCCTTAAAATAACTCTGACCCTAACCCTCAACCTAAACCTAATACTAATCCTAACCCTGACCCTAACCCTAACC
The DNA here is from genome assembly GCF_024166365.1 of Elephas maximus indicus. Taxonomy (NCBI): domain Eukaryota; kingdom Metazoa; phylum Chordata; class Mammalia; order Proboscidea; family Elephantidae; genus Elephas; species Elephas maximus. Next base: position 118,833,415 of record NC_064846.1, on the reverse strand, counting down.
TTACCTTAACCCTAACTTTAACCCTACCATAAACTTAAACCTAATCCTAACTCTAACCCTAACCCTAACCGTAACACACAAAACCCTCACCTTAACTGTAAACGTAACTCTAAATCTTACCCTAACCCTAAACTTAACCCTAAATATAACCCTACCCTAAACCTAACTGATACACTAACCCCAACCCTAAGTCTAACACTAATCCTTAGCCTAAAACTAACCTTTACCCTAAACCTAACCCTAATCACTTTCCCTAACTCTGACCCTAACCCTAACCCTACCACAAACCCTAACCCTAACCCTAAACTGAACTCTCACCCTTAACCAAATTTCACCCGAACCATAACCCTAAAGCTTCCCTAACTTCATTCAAACCCTAATCCTAACCAAAACTAAAACTAACCCAACACCTAACTCTAACCCTAACACTAATCCTAAACCTAACCCTAACCCTGACCTTAACCTGAACCCTAACCCCTAACCCTAACCCTCACACTTAACATGAACTTCATCCTAACCCTAACACTAAACATAACACTAAATCTCCTCCTAAGCCTGACCCTAACCGTAATCCTAACCATAAACCTAACCCTAACCCAAAACTTAACCCTAACCCTGACCCTAACTCTTACTCTAACCCTAATCCTAACGCTAAAACTTACCCTAAACTCTAACCTTAACCTTGGCGCACCTGGAACCCTAAACCGAACCCTTAAAATAACTCTGACCCTAACCCTCAACCTAAACCTAATACTAATCCTAACCCTGACCCTAACCCTAACCTTACCTTAACCCTAACTTTAACCCTACCATAAACTTAAACCTAATCCTAACTCTAACCCTAACCCTAACCGTAACACACAAAACCCTCACCTTAACTGTAAACGTAACTCTAAATCTTACCCTAACCCTAAACTTAACCCTAAATATAACCCTACCCTAAACCTAACTGATACACTAACCCCAACCCTAAGTCTAACACTAATCCTTAGCCTAAACCTAACCTTTACCCTAAACCTAACCCTAATCACTTTCCCTAACTCTGACCCTAACCCTAACCCTACCACAAACCCTAACCCTAACCCTAAACTGAACTCTCACCCTTAACCAAATTTCACCCGAACCATAACCCTAAAGCTTCCCTAACTTCATTCAAACCCTAATCCTAACCAAAACTAAAACTAACCCAACACCTAACTCTAACCCTAACACTAATCCTAAACCTAACCCTAACCCTGACCTTAACCTGAACCCTAACCCCTAACCCTAATCCTCACACTTAACATGAACTTCATCCTAACCCTAACACTAAACATAACACTAAATCTCCTCCTAACCCTGACCCTAACCCTAATCCTAACCATAAACCTAACCGTAACCCGAAACTTAACCCTAACCCTGACCCTAACTCTTACTCTAACCCTAATCCTAACGCTAAAACTTACCCTAAACTCTCAGGTTAAATGAAAACCTAGCACTAGCCCTCACCGTAACTTCTAAACCTAACCTCAACCCTTAACCTAACCCTATCTCTAACGTTAACCTAGCCCTAAACCTAACCATGACTTAACCCTAACACTTACCCTAACCCTAACCCTCAATCTAACCTTAACCCTATACCTAATCCTAACATTAACCCTAACCCCTAAACCCTAACCCTAACCCTAAGCTCAAACCTAAACGTTAACTTCAACTTCACCCTTATCCTAACCCTAAACCGAACCCTCACCCTAAACCTAACCCTAAACCTGACCCTAACCTTAACCCAAACACCTAACCCTAACGCTAACTCTAACACTCATCCTTAACCTAAATTTCACCCTAAACCTAAGCCTAACCTAAACCCTAACCTTTACCCTAAACCTTCACCAAACCCAAAACCTAACACTAAACCTAACTCTAACCATAACGCTAGTCCACAAGAACCCTGAGCCTAACCCATACAATAGCCCTGAACCTAACCCTAAACCTAATCCTAATCCTCATCCTAACCCTAACCCTAACTCTAACGTCGACCCTAAATAGAACACTAAACCTAACCCTAAACCTGAACCTAAACCTAAATCTTTCCCTACACCTAACCCTAATCCTAAACTTAACCCTATCCCTAATACTAAGCCTAGCCCTGACTTAAACAGAACCCTTATCCGAAGCCTAAACTTAACCCTAACCTTAACTTTATACTAAACCTAACACTAAACCTAACAATAACCCTAAACCTGACCCTCACCCTAACCCTAAACCCTAGCACTAACTCTAACTGTAAACCTAACCCTAACCCTAACCTAGCCTTTACCGTAAACATAGCCTTAACCCTAACTTTACCCCTACCCTGACCCTAAGCCTATGCCTAACCCTAACACTAATCTTAACCCTAACTCTAACCTTAACCCTACACCTTACCCTAACCCTCACTATTAACTGAAACTTCACCCTAACTCTAACCCTAACTGTAACTCTAACCCTAACCATAACACTTAACCTAAACCCTCACCTGAACTGTAAACCTAACCCTAACTCTCGCACTAACCCCTAACCGTATCCCCAACCCTAAACCTAATGCTATCCCTAAACTTATCCCTGACCCTAACCCTAAAACAAACAGTAACCCTAATCTAACCCTAACCCTAACATTAACCGAAACTTAACCCTACCCTAACCATAAACCTAAAGCTAACACCCTAAACCTAACCTCTACCACTAACTATAAACCTACGACTAATCCTAACTCTTATCCTAACCCTCACCCTTAACGTAAACTTCACACTAACCCTAAACCTACCCCTAACCTTAAACATAACCCCTAATCCTAACCCGAACCCTAAAACTAACCTTAACACTAACCTGAACACAAACCCAAACTCTACCCTAACCCTAAAAATAACCCTCACCCTATCCTAAACTTCATCCAAACCCTAACCCTAACCTTAACCCTAAACCTACACCAAACCAAAAACCTAACCCTAAACCTAACTCTAACCATAACGCTAGTCCACAAGAACCCTGAACCTAACCCATAGAATAGCCCTGAACCTTACCCTAAACCTAATCCTAACCCTAACCTCGACCCTAAATAGAGCACTAACTCTAACCCTAAACCTGAACCTAAACCTAAATCTTACCCTACACCTAACCCTAATCCTAAACCTAACACTAACTCTAACTCTAACACTAATCATAATACCCTAAACCCTCACCTTAACTCTAAAACTAACCGTAACCCTCACCCTAACTCCTAACCGTATCCCCAACCCTAACCCTAATGCTATCCCTAAACCTAACTCTAACACTAACCTGCACCCCTAAGCCCTAACAATAACCCTAACCCTAACCCAAACCCTAACCCCTAACACCAAAGTTTAACCCAAACCTTAACCCTAAATTTCACCCTAACCCTAACACTAACCCTAAACCTAATCATAAACCTAACCCTAACCTAAACCAAACCTAACCATGACCCAAACCACAATGCCTAACCAGAATCCTCACCCAAACCCTAACCCTAAACTACACCTCTATCCCCTAACACCTTACCATAACCATAATCCTAACCCTCCCCAACCCTCACCCTAAACCTAACCCTCACCCCAACCACAATGCCTAACACAAACCGGAACCCTAACCCTAAGCGTAACACTAAACTTAACCCTGACCTAAAATCTAACCCTAACCCTAGAACTAAACAGAACCCGTAAACTTAACCCGAAACATAACTTTAACACTAACCTGAAAACTAACCTAAACCTTAGCCATAACACTAACCCTAACCCTCACCCTATTTTAAACTTCAGGCTATCCCTAACCTAAAGCAAACCCTACCTATAAGCCTAACCCTACCCCTAAACCTAACCCTAACCTTAACCTTGGCGCACCTGGAACCCTAAACCGAACCCTTAAAATAACTCTGACCCTAACCCTCAACCTAAACCTAATACTAATCCTAACCCTGACCCTAACCCTAACCTTACCTTAACCCTAACTTTAACCCTACCATAAACTTAAACCTAATCCTAACTCTAACCCTAACCCTAACCGTAACACACAAAACCCTCACCTTAACTGTAAACGTAACTCTAAATCTTACCCTAACCCTAAACTTAACCCTAAATATAACCCTACCCTAAACCTAACTGATACACTAACCCCAACCCTAAGTCTAACACTAATCCTTAGCCTAAAACTAACCTTTACCCTAAACCTAACCCTAATCACTTTCCCTAACTCTGACCCTAACCCTAACCCTACCACAAACCCTAACCCTAACCCTAAACTGAACTCTCACCCTTAACCAAATTTCACCCGAACCATAACCCTAAAGCTTCCCTAACTTCATTCAAACCCTAATCCTAACCAAAACTAAAACTAACCCAACACCTAACTCTAACCCTAACACTAATCCTAAACCTAACCCTAACCCTGACCTTAACCTGAACCCTAACCCCTAACCCTAACCCTCACACTTAACATGAACTTCATCCTAACCCTAACACTAAACATAACACTAAATCTCCTCCTAAGCCTGACCCTAACCGTAATCCTAACCATAAACCTAACCCTAACCCAAAACTTAACCCTAACCCTGACCCTAACTCTTACTCTAACCCTAATCCTAACGCTAAAACTTACCCTAAACTCTAACCTTAACCTTGGCGCACCTGGAACCCTAAACCGAACCCTTAAAATAACTCTGACCCTAACCCTCAACCTAAACCTAATACTAATCCTAACCCTGACCCTAACCCTAACCTTACCTTAACCCTAACTTTAACCCTACCATAAACTTAAACCTAATCCTAACTCTAACCCTAACCCTAACCGTAACACACAAAACCCTCACCTTAACTGTAAACGTAACTCTAAATCTTACCCTAACCCTAAACTTAACCCTAAATATAACCCTACCCTAAACCTAACTGATACACTAACCCCAACCCTAAGTCTAACACTAATCCTTAGCCTAAACCTAACCTTTACCCTAAACCTAACCCTAATCACTTTCCCTAACTCTGACCCTAACCCTAACCCTACCACAAACCCTAACCCTAACCCTAAACTGAACTCTCACCCTTAACCAAATTTCACCCGAACCATAACCCTAAAGCTTCCCTAACTTCATTCAAACCCTAATCCTAACCAAAACTAAAACTAACCCAACACCTAACTCTAACCCTAACACTAATCCTAAACCTAACCCTAACCCTGACCTTAACCTGAACCCTAACCCCTAACCCTAATCCTCACACTTAACATGAACTTCATCCTAACCCTAACACTAAACATAACACTAAATCTCCTCCTAACCCTGACCCTAACCCTAATCCTAACCATAAACCTAACCGTAACCCGAAACTTAACCCTAACCCTGACCCTAACTCTTACTCTAACCCTAATCCTAACGCTAAAACTTACCCTAAACTCTCAGGTTAAATGAAAACCTAGCACTAGCCCTCACCGTAACTTCTAAACCTAACCTCAACCCTTAACCTAACCCTATCTCTAACGTTAACCTAGCCCTAAACCTAACCATGACTTAACCCTAACACTTACCCTAACCCTAACCCTCAATCTAACCTTAACCCTATACCTAATCCTAACATTAACCCTAACCCCTAAACCCTAACCCTAACCCTAAGCTCAAACCTAAACGTTAACTTCAACTTCACCCTTATCCTAACCCTAAACCGAACCCTCACCCTAAACCTAACCCTAAACCTGACCCTAACCTTAACCCAAACACCTAACCCTAATGCTAACTCTAACACTCATCCTTAACCTAAATTTCACCCTAAACCTAAGCCTAACCTAAACCCTAACCTTTACCCTAAACCTTCACCAAACCCAAAACCTAACACTAAACCTAACTCTAACCATAACGCTAGTCCACAAGAACCCTGAGCCTAACCCATACAATAGCCCTGAACCTAACCCTAAACCTAATCCTAATCCTCATCCTAACCCTAACCCTAACTCTAACGTCGACCCTAAATAGAACACTAAACCTAACCCTAAACCTGAACCTAAACCTAAATCTTTCCCTACACCTAACCCTAATCCTAAACTTAACCCTATCCCTAATACTAAGCCTAGCCCTGACTTAAACAGAACCCTTATCCGAAGCCTAAACTTAACCCTAACCTTAACTTTATACTAAACCTAACACTAAACCTAACAATAACCCTAAACCTGACCCTCACCCTAACCCTAAACCCTAGCACTAACTCTAACTGTAAACCTAACCCTAACCCTAACCTAGCCTTTACCGTAAACATAGCCTTAACCCTAACTTTACCCCTACCCTGACCCTAAGCCTATGCCTAACCCTAACACTAATCTTAACCCTAACTCTAACCTTAACCCTACACCTTACCCTAACCCTCACTATTAACTGAAACTTCACCCTAACTCTAACCCTAACTGTAACTCTAACCCTAACCATAACACTTACACTAAACCCTCACCTGAACTGTAAACCTAACCCTAACTCTCGCACTAACCCCTAACCGTATCCCCAACCCTAAACCTAATGCTATCCCTAAACTTATCCCTGACCCTAACCCTAAAACAAACAGTAACCCTAATCTAACCCTAACCCTAACATTAACCTAAACTTAACCCTACCCTAACCATAAACCTAAAGCTAACACCCTAAACCTAACCTCTACCACTAACTATAAACCTACGACTAATCCTAACTCTTATCCTAACCCTCACCCTTAACGTAAACTTCACACTAACCCTAAACCTATCCCTAACCTTAAACATAACCCCTAATCCTACCCCGAACCCTAAAACTAACCTTAACACTAACCTGAACACAAACCCAAACTCTACCCTAACCCTAAAAATAACCCTCACCCTATCCTAAACTTCATCCAAACCCTAACCCTAACCTTAACCCTAAACCTACACCAAACCAAAAACCTAACCCTAAACCTAACTCTAACCATAACGCTAGTCCACAAGAACCCTGAACCTAACCCATAGAATAGCCCTGAACCTTACCCTAAACCTAATCCTAACCCTAACCTCGACCCTAAATAGAGCACTAACTCTAACCCTAAACCTGAACCTAAACCTAAATCTTACCCGACACCTAACCCTAATCCTAAACCTAACACTAACTCTAACTCTAACACTAATCATAATACCCTAAACCCTCACCTTAACTCTAAAACTAACCGTAACCCTCACCCTAACTCCTAACCGTATCCCCAACCCTAACCCTAATGCTATCCCTAAACCTAACTCTAACACTAACCTGCACCCCTAAGCCCTAACAATAACCCTAACCCTAACCCAAACCCTAACCCCTAACACCAAAGTTTAACCCAAACCTTAACCCTAAATTTCACCCTAACCCTAACACTAACCCTAAACCTAATCATAAACCTAACCCTAACCTAAACCAAACCTAACCATGACCCAAACCACAATGCCTAACCAGAATCCTCACCCAAACCCTAACCCTAAACTACACCTCTATCCCCTAACACCTTACCATAACCATAATCCTAACCCTCCCCAACCCTCACCCTAAACCTAACCCTCACCCCAACCACAATGCCTAACACAAACCGGAACCCTAACCCTAAGCGTAACACTAAACTTAACCCTGACCTAAAATCTAACCCTAACCCTAGAACTAAACAGAACCCGTAAACTTAACCCGAAACATAACTTTAACACTAACCTGAAAACTAACCTAAACCTTAGCCATAACACTAACCCTAACCCTCACCCTATTTTAAACTTCAGGCTATCCCTAACCTAAAGCAAACCCTACCTATAAGCCTAACCCTACCCCTAAACCTAACCCTAACCTTAACCTTGGCGCACCTGGAACCCTAAACCGAACCCTTAAAATAACTCTGACCCTAACCCTCAACCTAAACCTAATACTAATCCTAACCCTGACCCTAACCCTAACCTTACCTTAACCCTAACTTTAACCCTACCATAAACTTAAACCTAATCCTAACTCTAACCCTAACCCTAACCGTAACACACAAAACCCTCACCTTAACTGTAAACGTAACTCTAAATCTTACCCTAACCCTAAACTTAACCCTAAATATAACCCTACCCTCAACCTAACTGAAACACTAACCCCAACCCTAAGTCTAACACTAATCCTTAGCCTAAACCTAACCTTTACCCTAAACCTAACCCTAACCACTTTCCGGAACTCTGACCCTAACCCTAACCCTACCACAAACCCTAACCCTAACCCTAAACTGAACTCTCACCCTTAACCAAATTTCACCCGAACCATAACCCTAAAGCTTCCCTAACTTCATTCAAACCCTAATCCTAACCAAAACTAAAACTAACCCAACACCTAACTCTAACCCTAACACTAATCCTAAACCTAACCCTAACCCTGACCTTAACCTGAACCCTAACCCCTAACCCTAACCCTCACACTTAACATGAACTTCATCCTAACCCTAACACTAAACATAACACTAAATCTCCTCCTAACCCTGACCCTAACCCTAATCCTAACCATAAACCTACACCTAACCCGAAACTTAACCCTAACCCTGACCCTAACTCTTACTCTAACCCTAATCCTAACGCTAAAACTTACCCTAAACTCTCAGGTTAATTGAAAACCTAGCACTAGCCCTCACCGTAACTTCTAAACCTAACCTCAACCCTTAACCTAACCCTATCTCTAACGTTAACCTAGCCCTAAACCTAACCATGACTTAACCCTAACACTTACCCTAACCCTAACCCTCAATCTAACCTTAACCCTATACCTAATCCTAACATTAACCCTAACCCCTAAACCCTAACCCTAACCCTAAGCTCAAACCTAAACGTTAACTTCAACTTCACCCTTATCCTAACCCTAAACCGAACCCTCACCCTAAACCTAACCCTAAACCTGACCCTAACCTTAACCCAAACACCTAACCCTAACGCTAACTCTAACACTCATCCTTAACCTAAATTTCACCCTAAACCTAAGCCTAACCTAAACCCTAACCTTTACCCTAAACCTTCACCAAACCCAAAACCTAACACTAAACCTAACTCTAACCATAACGCTAGTCCACAAGAACCCTGAGCCTAACCCATACAATAGCCCTGAACCTAACCCTAAACCTAATCCTAATCCTCATCCTAACCCTAACCCTAACTCTAACGTCGACCCTAAATAGAACACTAAACCTAACCCTAAACCTGAACCTAAACCTAAATCTTTCCCTACACCTAACCCTAATCCTAAACTTAACCCTATCCCTAATACTAAGCCTAGCCCTGACTTAAACAGAACCCTTATCCGAAGCCTAAACTTAACCCTAACCTTAACTTTATACTAAACCTAACACTAAACCTAACAATAACCCTAAACCTGACCCTCACCCTAACCCTAAACCCTAGCACTAACTCTAACTGTAAACCTAACCCTAACCCTAACCTAGCCTTTACCGTAAACATAGCCTTAACCCTAACTTTACCCCTAACCTGACCCTAAGCCTATGCCTAACCCTAACACTAATCTTAACCCTAACTCTAACCTTAACCCTAAACCTTACCCTAACCCTCACTATTAACTGAAACTTCACCCTAACTCTAACCCTAACTGTAACTCTAACCCTAACCATAACACTTACCCTAAACCCTCACCTGAACTGTAAACCTAACCCTAACTCTCGCACTAACCCCTAACCGTATCCCCAACCCTAAACCTAATGCTATCCCTAAACTTATCCCTGACCCTAACCCTAAAACAAACAGTAACCCTAATCTAACCCTAACCCTAACATTAACCTAAACTTAACCCTACCCTAACCATAAACCTAAAGCTAACACCCTAAACCTAACCTCTACCACTAACTATAAATCTACGACTAATCCTAACTCTTATCCTAACCCTCACCCTTAACGTAAACTTCACACTAACCCTAAACCTACCCCTAACCTTAAACATAACCCCTAATCCTAACCCGAACCCTAAAACTAACCTTAACACTAACCTGAACACAAACCCAAACTCTACCCTAACCCTAAAAATAACCCTCACCCTATCCTAAACTTCATCCAAACCCTAACCCTAACCTTAACCCTAAACCTACACCAAACCAAAAACCTAACCCTAAACCTAACTCTAACCATAACGCTAGTCCACAAGAACCCTGAACCTAACCCATAGAATAGCCCTGAACCTTACCCTAAACCTAATCCTAACCCTAACCTCGACCCTAAATAGAGCACTAACTCTAACCCTAAACCTGAACCTAAACCTAAATCTTACCCTACACCTAACCCTAATCCTAAACCTAACACTAACTCTAACTCTAACACTAATCATAATACCCTAAACCCTCACCTTAACTCTAAAACTAACCGTAACCCTCACCCTAACTCCTAACCGTATCCCCAACCCTAACCCTAATGCTATCCCTAAACCTAACTCTAACACTAACCTGCACCCCTAAGCCCTAACAATAACCCTAACCCTAACCCAAACCCTAACCCCTAACACCAAAGTTTAACCCAAACCTTAACCCTAAATTTCACCCTAACCCTAACACTAACCCTACACCTAATCATAAACCTAACCCTAACCTAAACCAAACCTAACCATGACCCAAACCACAATGCCTAACCAGAATCCTCACCCAAACCCTAACCCTAAACTACACCTCTATCCCCTAACACCTTAAAAAAAAAACCATAATCCTAACCCTCCCCAACCCTCACCCTAAACCTAACCCTCACCCCAACCACAATGCCTAACACAAACCGGAACCCTAACCCTAAGCGTAACACTAAACTTAACCCTGACCTAAAATCTAACCCTAACCCTAGAACTAAACAGAACCCGTAAACTTAACCCGAAACATAACTTTAACACTAACCTGAAAACTAACCTAAACCTTAGCCATAACACTAACCCTAACCCTCACCCTATTTTAAACTTCAGGCTATCCCTAACCTAAAGCAAACCCTACCTATAAGCCTAACCCTACCCCTAAACCTAACCCTAACCTTAACCTTGGCGCACCTGGAACCCTAAACCGAACCCTTAAAATAACTCTGACCCTAACCCTCAACCTAAACCTAATACTAATCCTAACCCTGACCCTAACCCTAACCTTACCTTAACCCTAACTTTAACCCTACCATAAACTTAAACCTAATCCTAACTCTAACCCTAACCCTAACCCTAACCGTAACACACAAAACCCTCACCTTAACTGTAAACGTAACTCTAAATCTTACCCTAACCCTAAACTTAACCCTAAATATAACCCTACCCTCAACCTAACTGAAACACTAACCCCAACCCTAAGTCTAACACTAATCCTTAGCCTAAACCTAACCTTTACCCTAAACCTAACCCTAACCACTTTCCGGAACTCTGACCCTAACCCTAACCCTACCACAAACCCTAACCCTAACCCTAAACTGAACTCTCACCCTTAACCAAATTTCACCCGAACCATAACCCTAAAGCTTCCCTAACTTCATTCAAACCCTAATCCTAACCAAAACTAAAACTAACCCAACACCTAACTCTAACCCTAACACTAATCCTAAACCTAACCCTAACCCTGACCTTAACCTGAACCCTAACCCCTAACCCTAACCCTCACACTTAACATGAACTTCATCCTAACCCTAACACTAAACATAACACTAAATCTCCTCCTAACCCTGACCCTAACCCTAATCCTAACCATAAACCTACACCTAACCCGAAACTTAACCCTAACCCTGACCCTAACTCTTACTCTAACCCTAATCCTAACGCTAAAACTTACCCTAAACTCTCAGGTTAATTGAAAACCTAGCACTAGCCCTCACCGTAACTTCTAAACCTAACCTCAACCCTTAACCTAACCCTATCTCTAACGTTAACCTAGCCCTAAACCTAACCATGACTTAACCCTAACACTTACCCTAACCCTAACCCTCAATCTAACCTTAACCCTATACCTAATCCTAACATTAACCCTAACCCCTAAACCCTAACCCTAACCCTAAGCTCAAACCTAAACGTTAACTTCAACTTCACCCTTATCCTAACCCTAAACCGAACCCTCACCCTAAACCTAACCCTAAACCTGACCCTAACCTTAACCCAAACACCTAACCCTAACGCTAACTCTAACACTCATCCTTAACCTAAATTTCACCCTAAACCTAAGCCTAACCTAAACCCTAACCTTTACCCTAAACCTTCACCAAACCCAAAACCTAACACTAAACCTAACTCTAACCATAACGCTAGTCCACAAGAACCCTGAGCCTAACCCATACAATAGCCCTGAACCTAACCCTAAACCTAATCCTAATCCTCATCCTAACCCTAACCCTAACTCTAACGTCGACCCTAAATAGAACACTAAACCTAACCCTAAACCTGAACCTAAACCTAAATCTTTCCCTACACCTAACCCTAATCCTAAACTTAACCCTATCCCTAATACTAAGCCTAGCCCTGACTTAAACAGAACCCTTATCCGAAGCCTAAACTTAACCCTAACCTTAACTTTATACTAAACCTAACACTAAACCTAACAATAACCCTAAACCTGACCCTCACCCTAACCCTAAACCCTAGCACTAACTCTAACTGTAAACCTAACCCTAACCCTAACCTAGCCTTTACCGTAAACATAGCCTTAACCCTAACTTTACCCCTACCCTGACCCTAAGCCTATGCCTAACCCTAACACTAATCTTAACCCTAACTCTAACCTTAACCCTACACCTTACCCTAACCCTCACTATTAACTGAAACTTCACCCTAACTCTAACCCTAACTGTAACTCTAACCCTAACCATAACACTTACACTAAACCCTCACCTGAACTGTAAACCTAACCCTAACTCTCGCACTAACCCCTAACCGTATCCCCAACCCTAAACCTAATGCTATCCCTAAACTTATCCCTGACCCTAACCCTAAAACAAACAGTAACCCTAATCTAACCCTAACCCTAACATTAACCTAAACTTAACCCTACCCTAACCATAAACCTAAAGCTAACACCCTAAACCTAACCTCTACCACTAACTATAAACCTACGACTAATCCTAACTCTTATCCTAACCCTCACCCTTAACGTAAACTTCACACTAACCCTAAACCTATCCCTAACCTTAAACATAACCCCTAATCCTACCCCGAACCCTAAAACTAACCTTAACACTAACCTGAACACAAACCCAAACTCTACCCTAACCCTAAAAATAACCCTCACCCTATCCTAAACTTCATCCAAACCCTAACCCTAACCTTAACCCTAAACCTACACCAAACCAAAAACCTAACCCTAAACCTAACTCTAACCATAACGCTAGTCCACAAGAACCCTGAACCTAACCCATAGAATAGCCCTGAACCTTACCCTAAACCTAATCCTAACCCTAACCTCGACCCTAAATAGAGCACTAACTCTAACCCTAAACCTGAACCTAAACCTAAATCTTACCCGACACCTAACCCTAATCCTAAACCTAACACTAACTCTAACTCTAACACTAATCATAATACCCTAAACCCTCACCTTAACTCTAAAACTAACCGTAACCCTCACCCTAACTCCTAACCGTATCCCCAACCCTAACCCTAATGCTATCCCTAAACCTAACTCTAACACTAACCTGCACCCCTAAGCCCTAACAATAACCCTAACCCTAACCCAAACCCTAACCCCTAACACCAAAGTTTAACCCAAACCTTAACCCTAAATTTCACCCTAACCCTAACACTAACCCTAAACCTAATCATAAACCTAACCCTAACCTAAACCAAACCTAACCATGACCCAAACCACAATGCCTAACCAGAATCCTCACCCAAACCCTAACCCTAAACTACACCTCTATCCCCTAACACCTTACCATAACCATAATCCTAACCCTCCCCAACCCTCACCCTAAACCTAACCCTCACCCCAACCACAATGCCTAACACAAACCGGAACCCTAACCCTAAGCGTAACACTAAACTTAACCCTGACCTAAAATCTAACCCTAACCCTAGAACTAAACAGAACCCGTAAACTTAACCCGAAACATAACTTTAACACTAACCTGAAAACTAACCTAAACCTTAGCCATAACACTAACCCTAACCCTCACCCTATTTTAAACTTCAGGCTATCCCTAACCTAAAGCAAACCCTACCTATAAGCCTAACCCTACCCCTAAACCTAACCCTAACCTTAACCTTGGCGCACCTGGAACCCTAAACCGAACCCTTAAAATAACTCTGACCCTAACCCTCAACCTAAACCTAATACTAATCCTAACCCTGACCCTAACCCTAACCTTACCTTAACCCTAACTTTAACCCTACCATAAACTTAAACCTAATCCTAACTCTAACCCTAACCCTCACCGTAACACACAAAACCCTCACCTTAACTGTAAACGTAACTCTAAATCTTACCCTAACCCTAAACTTAACCCTAAATATAACCCTACCCTCAACCTAACTGAAACACTAACCCCAACCCTAAGTCTAACACTAATCCTTAGCCTAAACCTAACCTTTACCCTAAACCTAACCCTAACCACTTTCCGGAACTCTGACCCTAACCCTAACCCTACCACAAACCCTAACCCTAACCCTAAACTGAACTCTCACCCTTAACCAAATTTCACCCGAACCATAACCCTAAAGCTTCCCTAACTTCATTCAAACCCTAATCCTAACCAAAACTAAAACTAACCCAACACCTAACTCTAACCCTAACACTAATCCTAAACCTAACCCTAACCCTGACCTTAACCTGAACCCTAACCCCTAACCCTAACCCTCACACTTAACATGAACTTCATCCTAACCCTAACACTAAACATAACACTAAATCTCCTCCTAACCCTGACCCTAACCCTAATCCTAACCATAAACCTACACCTAACCCGAAACTTAACCCTAACCCTGACCCTAACTCTTACTCTAACCCTAATCCTAACGCTAAAACTTACCCTAAACTCTCAGGTTAATTGAAAACCTAGCACTAGCCCTCACCGTAACTTCTAAACCTAACCTCAACCCTTAACCTAACCCTATCTCTAACGTTAACCTAGCCCTAAACCTAACCATGACTTAACCCTAACACTTACCCTAACCCTAACCCTCAATCTAACCTTAACCCTATACCTAATCCTAACATTAACCCTAACCCCTAAACCCTAACCCTAACCCTAAGCTCAAACCTAAACGTTAACTTCAACTTCACCCTTATCCTAACCCTAAACCAAACCCTCACCCTAAACCTAACCCTAAACCTGACCCTAACCTTAACCCAAACACCTAACCCTAACGCTAACTCTAACACTCATCCTTAACCTAAATTTCACCCTAAACCTAAGCCTAACCTAAACCCTAACCTTTACCCTAAACCTTCACCAAACCCAAAACCTAACACTAAACCTAACTCTAACCATAACGCTAGTCCACAAGAACCCTGAGCCTAACCCATACAATAGCCCTGAACCTAACCCTAAACCTAATCCTAATCCTCATCCTAACCCTAACCCTAACTCTAACGTCGACCCTAAATAGAACACTAAACCTAACCCTAAACCTGAACCTAAACCTAAATCTTTCCCTACACCTAACCCTAATCCTAAACTTAACCCTATCCCTAATACTAAGCCTAGCCCTGACTTAAACAGAACCCTTATCCGAAGCCTAAACTTAACCCTAACCTTAACTTTATACTAAACCTAACACTAAACCTAACAATAACCCTAAACCTGACCCTCACCCTAACCCTAAACCCTAGCACTAACTCTAACTGTAAACCTAACCCTAACCCTAACCTAGCCTTTACCGTAAACATAGCCTTAACCCTAACTTTACCCCTACCCTGACCCTAAGCCTATGCCTAACCCTAACACTAATCTTAACCCTAACTCTAACCTTAACCCTACACCTTACCCTAACCCTCACTATTAACTGAAACTTCACCCTAACTCTAACCCTAACTGTAACTCTAACCCTAACCATAACACTTACCCTAAACCCTCACCTGAACTGTAAACCTAACCCTAACTCTCGCACTAACCCCTAACCGTATCCCCAACCCTAAACCTAATGCTATCCCTAAACTTATCCCTGACCCTAACCCTAAAACAAACAGTAACCCTAATCTAACCCTAACCCTAACATTAACCTAAACTTAACCCTACCCTAACCATAAACCTAAAGCTAACACCCTAAACCTAACCTCTACCACTAACTATAAATCTACGACTAATCCTAACTCTTATCCTAACCCTCACCCTTAACGTAAACTTCACACTAACCCTAAACCTACCCCTAACCTTAAACATAACCCCTAATCCTAACCCGAACCCTAAAACTAACCTTAACACTAACCTGAACACAAACCCAAACTCTACCCTAACCCTAAAAATAACCCTCACCCTATCCTAAACTTCATCCAAACCCTAACCCTAACCTTAACCCTAAACCTACACCAAACCAAAAACCTAACCCTAAACCTAACTCTAACCATAACGCTAGTCCACAAGAACCCTGAACCTAACCCATAGAATAGCCCTGAACCTTACCCTAAACCTAATCCTAACCCTAACCTCGACCCTAAATAGAGCACTAACTCTAACCCTAAACCTGAACCTAAACCTAAATCTTACCCTACACCTAACCCTAATCCTAAACCTAACACTAACTCTAACTCTAACACTAATCATAATACCCTAAACCCTCACCTTAACTCTAAAACTAACCGTAACCCTCACCCTAACTCCTAACCGTATCCCCAACCCTAACCCTAATGCTATCCCTAAACCTAACTCTAACACTAACCTGCACCCCTAAGCCCTAACAATAACCCTAACCCTAACCCAAACCCTAACCCCTAACACCAAAGTTTAACCCAAACCTTAACCCTAAATTTCACCCTAACCCTAACACTAACCCTACACCTAATCATAAACCTAACCCTAACCTAAACCAAACCTAACCATGACCCAAACCACAATGCCTAACCAGAATCCTCACCCAAACCCTAACCCTAAACTACACCTCTATCCCCTAACACCTTAAAAAAAAAACCATAATCCTAACCCTCCCCAACCCTCACCCTAAACCTAACCCTCACCCCAACCACAATGCCTAACACAAACCGGAACCCTAACCCTAAGCGTAACACTAAACTTAACCCTGACCTAAAATCTAACCCTAACCCTAGAACTAAACAGAACCCGTAAACTTAACCCGAAACATAACTTTAACACTAACCTGAAAACTAACCTAAACCTTAGCCATAACACTAACCCTAACCCTCACCCTATTTTAAACTTCAGGCTATCCCTAACCTAAAGCAAACCCTACCTATAAGCCTAACCCTACCCCTAAACCTAACCCTAACCTTAACCTTGGCGCACCTGGAACCCTAAACCGAACCCTTAAAATAACTCTGACCCTAACCCTCAACCTAAACCTAATACTAATCCTAACCCTGACCCTAACCCTAACCTTACCTTAACCCTAACTTTAACCCTACCATAAACTTAAACCTAATCCTAACTCTAACCCTAACCCTAACCCTAACCGTAACACACAAAACCCTCACCTTAACTGTAAACGTAACTCTAAATCTTACCCTAACCCTAAACTTAACCCTAAATATAACCCTACCCTCAACCTAACTGAAACACTAACCCCAACCCTAAGTCTAACACTAATCCTTAGCCTAAACCTAACCTTTACCCTAAACCTAACCCTAACCACTTTCCGGAACTCTGACCCTAACCCTAACCCTACCACAAACCCTAACCCTAACCCTAAACTGAACTCTCACCCTTAACCAAATTTCACCCGAACCATAACCCTAAAGCTTCCCTAACTTCATTCAAACCCTAATCCTAACCAAAACTAAAACTAACCCAACACCTAACTCTAACCCTAACACTAATCCTAAACCTAACCCTAACCCTGACCTTAACCTGAACCCTAACCCCTAACCCTAACCCTCACACTTAACATGAACTTCATCCTAACCCTAACACTAAACATAACACTAAATCTCCTCCTAACCCTGACCCTAACCCTAATCCTAACCATAAACCTACACCTAACCCGAAACTTAACCCTAACCCTGACCCTAACTCTTACTCTAACCCTAATCCTAACGCTAAAACTTACCCTAAACTCTCAGGTTAATTGAAAACCTAGCACTAGCCCTCACCGTAACTTCTAAACCTAACCTCAACCCTTAACCTAACCCTATCTCTAACGTTAACCTAGCCCTAAACCTAACCATGACTTAACCCTAACACTTACCCTAACCCTAACCCTCAATCTAACCTTAACCCTATACCTAATCCTAACATTAACCCTAACCCCTAAACCCTAACCCTAACCCTAAGCTCAAACCTAAACGTTAACTTCAACTTCACCCTTATCCTAACCCTAAACCGAACCCTCACCCTAAACCTAACCCTAAACCTGACCCTAACCTTAACCCAAACACCTAACCCTAACGCTAACTCTAACACTCATCCTTAACCTAAATTTCACCCTAAACCTAAGCCTAACCTAAACCCTAACCTTTACCCTAAACCTTCACCAAACCCAAAACCTAACACTAAACCTAACTCTAACCATAACGCTAGTCCACAAGAACCCTGAGCCTAACCCATACAATAGCCCTGAACCTAACCCTAAACCTAATCCTAATCCTCATCCTAACCCTAACCCTAACTCTAACGTCGACCCTAAATAGAACACTAAACCTAACCCTAAACCTGAACCTAAACCTAAATCTTTCCCTACACCTAACCCTAATCCTAAACTTAACCCTATCCCTAATACTAAGCCTAGCCCTGACTTAAACAGAACCCTTATCCGAAGCCTAAACTTAACCCTAACCTTAACTTTATACTAAACCTAACACTAAACCTAACAATAACCCTAAACCTGACCCTCACCCTAACCCTAAACCCTAGCACTAACTCTAACTGTAAACCTAACCCTAACCCTAACCTAGCCTTTACCGTAAACATAGCCTTAACCCTAACTTTACCCCTAACCTGACCCTAAGCCTATGCCTAACCCTAACACTAATCTTAACCCTAACTCTAACCTTAACCCTAAACCTTACCCTAACCCTCACTATTAACTGAAACTTCACCCTAACTCTAACCCTAACTGTAACTCTAACCCTAACCATAACACTTACCCTAAACCCTCACCTGAACTGTAAACCTAACCCTAACTCTCGCACTAACCCCTAACCGTATCCCCAACCCTAAACCTAATGCTATCCCTAAACTTATCCCTGACCCTAACCCTAAAACAAACAGTAACCCTAATCTAACCCTAACCCTAACATTAACCTAAACTTAACCCTACCCTAACCATAAACCTAAAGCTAACACCCTAAACCTAACCTCTACCACTAACTATAAACCTACGACTAATCCTAACTCTTATCCTAACCCTCACCCTTAACGTAAACTTCACACTAACCCTAAACCTACCCCTAACCTTAAACATAACCCCTAATCCTAACCCGAACCCTAAAACTAACCTTAACACTAACCTGAACACAAACCCAAACTCTACCCTAACCCTAAAAATAACCCTCACCCTATCCTAAACTTCATCCAAACCCTAACCCTAACCTTAACCCTAAACCTACACCAAACCAAAAACCTAACCCTAAACCTAACTCTAACCATAACGCTAGTCCACAAGAACCCTGAACCTAACCCATAGAATAGCCCTGAACCTTACCCTAAACCTAATCCTAACCCTAACCTCGACCCTAAATAGAGCACTAACTCTAACCCTAAACCTGAACCTAAACCTAAATCTTACCCTACACCTAACCCTAATCCTAAACCTAACACTAACTCTAACTCTAACACTAATCATAATACCCTAAACCCTCACCTTAACTCTAAAACTAACCGTAACCCTCACCCTAACTCCTAACCGTATCCCCAACCCTAACCCTAATGCTATCCCTAAACCTAACTCTAACACTAACCTGCACCCCTAAGCCCTAACAATAACCCTAACCCTAACCCAAACCCTAACCCCTAACACCAAAGTTTAACCCAAACCTTAACCCTAAATTTCACCCTAACCCTAACACTAACCCTACACCTAATCATAAACCTAACCCTAACCTAAACCAAACCTAACCATGACCCAAACCACAATGCCTAACCAGAATCCTCACCCAAACCCTAACCCTAAACTACACCTCTATCCCCTAACACCTTACCATAACCATAATCCTAACCCTCCCCAACCCTCACCCTAAACCTAACCCTCACCCCAACCACAATGCCTAACACAAACCGGAACCCTAACCCTAAGCGTAACACTAAACTTAACCCTGACCTAAAATCTAACCCTAACCCTAGAACTAAACAGAACCCGTAAACTTAACCCGAAACATAACTTTAACACTAACCTGAAAACTAACCTAAACCTTAGCCATAACACTAACCCTAACCCTCACCCTATTTTAAACTTCAGGCTATCCCTAACCTAAAGCAAACCCTACCTATAAGCCTAACCCTACCCCTAAACCTAACCCTAACCTTAACCTTGGCGCACCTGGAACCCTAAACCGAACCCTTAAAATAACTCTGACCCTAACCCTCAACCTAAACCTAATACTAATCCTAACCCTGACCCTAACCCTAACCTTACCTTAACCCTAACTTTAACCCTACCATAAACTTAAACCTAATCCTAACTCTAACCCTAACCCTAACCCTAACCGTAACACACAAAACCCTCACCTTAACTGTAAACGTAACTCTAAATCTTACCCTAACCCTAAACTTAACCCTAAATATAACCCTACCCTCAACCTAACTGAAACACTAACCCCAACCCTAAGTCTAACACTAATCCTTAGCCTAAACCTAACCTTTACCCTAAACCTAACCCTAACCACTTTCCGGAACTCTGACCCTAACCCTAACCCTACCACAAACCCTAACCCTAACCCTAAACTGAACTCTCACCCTTAACCAAATTTCACCCGAACCATAACCCTAAAGCTTCCCTAACTTCATTCAAACCCTAATCCTAACCAAAACTAAAACTAACCCAACACCTAACTCTAACCCTAACACTAATCCTAAACCTAACCCTAACCCTGACCTTAACCTGAACCCTAACCCCTAACCCTAACCCTCACACTTAACATGAACTTCATCCTAACCCTAACACTAAACATAACACTAAATCTCCTCCTAACCCTGACCCTAACCCTAATCCTAACCATAAACCTACACCTAACCCGAAACTTAACCCTAACCCTGACCCTAACTCTTACTCTAACCCTAATCCTAACGCTAAAACTTACCCTAAACTCTCAGGTTAATTGAAAACCTAGCACTAGCCCTCACCGTAACTTCTAAACCTAACCTCAACCCTTAACCTAACCCTATCTCTAACGTTAACCTAGCCCTAAACCTAACCATGACTTAACCCTAACACTTACCCTAACCCTAACCCTCAATCTAACCTTAACCCTATACCTAATCCTAACATTAACCCTAACCCCTAAACCCTAACCCTAACCCTAAGCTCAAACCTAAACGTTAACTTCAACTTCACCCTTATCCTAACCCTAAACCGAACCCTCACCCTAAACCTAACCCTAAACCTGACCCTAACCTTAACCCAAACACCTAACCCTAACGCTAACTCTAACACTCATCCTTAACCTAAATTTCACCCTAAACCTAAGCCTAACCTAAACCCTAACCTTTACCCTAAACCTTCACCAAACCCAAAACCTAACACTAAACCTAACTCTAACCATAACGCTAGTCCACAAGAACCCTGAGCCTAACCCATACAATAGCCCTGAACCTAACCCTAAACCTAATCCTAATCCTCATCCTAACCCTAACCCTAACTCTAACGTCGACCCTAAATAGAACACTAAACCTAACCCTAAACCTGAACCTAAACCTAAATCTTTCCCTACACCTAACCCTAATCCTAAACTTAACCCTATCCCTAATACTAAGCCTAGCCCTGACTTAAACAGAACCCTTATCCGAAGCCTAAACTTAACCCTAACCTTAACTTTATACTAAACCTAACACTAAACCTAACAATAACCCTAAACCTGACCCTCACCCTAACCCTAAACCCTAGCACTAACTCTAACTGTAAACCTAACCCTAACCCTAACCTAGCCTTTACCGTAAACATAGCCTTAACCCTAACTTTACCCCTACCCTGACCCTAAGCCTATGCCTAACCCTAACACTAATCTTAACCCTAACTCTAACCTTAACCCTACACCTTACCCTAACCCTCACTATTAACTGAAACTTCACCCTAACTCTAACCCTAACTGTAACTCTAACCCTAACCATAACACTTACCCTAAACCCTCACCTGAACTGTAAACCTAACCCTAACTCTCGCACTAACCCCTAACCGTATCCCCAACCCTAAACCTAATGCTATCCCTAAACTTATCCCTGACCCTAACCCTAAAACAAACAGTAACCCTAATCTAACCCTAACCCTAACATTAACCTAAACTTAACCCTACCCTAACCATAAACCTAAAGCTAACACCCTAAACCTAACCTCTACCACTAACTATAAACCTACGACTAATCCTAACTCTTATCCTAACCCTCACCCTTAACGTAAACTTCACACTAACCCTAAACCTACCCCTAACCTTAAACATAACCCCTAATCCTAACCCGAACCCTAAAACTAACCTTAACACTAACCTGAACACAAACCCAAACTCTACCCTAACCCTAAAAATAACCCTCACCCTATCCTAAACTTCATCCAAACCCTAACCCTAACCTTAACCCTAAACCTACACCAAACCAAAAACCTAACCCTAAACCTAACTCTAACCATAACGCTAGTCCACAAGAACCCTGAACCTAACCCATAGAATAGCCCTGAACCTTACCCTAAACCTAATCCTAACCCTAACCTCGACCCTAAATAGAGCACTAACTCTAACCCTAAACCTGAACCTAAACCTAAATCTTACCCTACACCTAACCCTAATCCTAAACCTAACACTAACTCTAACTCTAACACTAATCATAATACCCTAAACCCTCACCTTAACTCTAAAACTAACCGTAACCCTCACCCTAACTCCTAACCGTATCCCCAACCCTAACCCTAATGCTATCCCTAAACCTAACTCTAACACTAACCTGCACCCCTAAGCCCTAACAATAACCCTAACCCTAACCCAAACCCTAACCCCTAACACCAAAGTTTAACCCAAACCTTAACCCTAAATTTCACCCTAACCCTAACACTAACCCTAAACCTAATCATAAACCTAACCCTAACCTAAACCAAACCTAACCATGACCCAAACCACAATGCCTAACCAGAATCCTCACCCAAACCCTAACCCTAAACTACACCTCTATCCCCTAACACCTTACCATAACCATAATCCTAACCCTCCCCAACCCTCACCCTAAACCTAACCCTCACCCCAACCACAATGCCTAACACAAACCGGAACCCTAACCCTAACCGTAACACTAAACTTAACCCTGACCTAAAATCTAACCCTAACCCTAGAACTAAACAGAACCCGTAAACTTAACCCGAAACATAACTTTAACACTAACCTGAAAACTAACCTAAACCTTAGCCATAACACTAACCCTAACCCTCACCCTATTTTAAACTTCAGGCTATCCCTAACCTAAAGCAAACCCTACCTATAAGCCTAACCCTACCCCTAAACCTAACCCTAACCTTAACCTTGGCGCACCTGGAACCCTAAACCGAACCCTTAAAATAACTCTGACCCTAACCCTCAACCTAAACCTAATACTAATCCTAACCCTGACCCTAACCCTAACCTTACCTTAACCCTAACTTTAACCCTACCATAAACTTAAACCTAATCCTAACTCTAACCCTAACCCTAACCGTAACACACAAAACCCTCACCTTAACTGTAAACGTAACTCTAAATCTTACCCTAACCCTAAACTTAACCCTAAATATAACCCTACCCTCAACCTAACTGAAACACTAACCCCAACCCTAAGTCTAACACTAATCCTTAGCCTAAACCTAACCTTTACCCTAAACCTAACCCTAATCACTTTCCCTAACTCTGACCCTAACCCTAACCCTACCACAAACCCTAACCCTAACCCTAAACTGAACTCTCACCCTTAACCAAATTTCACCCGAACCATAACCCTAAAGCTTCCCTAACTTCATTCAAACCCTAATCCTAACCAAAACTAAAACTAACCCAACACCTAACTCTAACCCTAACACTAATCCTAAACCTAACCCTAACCCTGACCTTAACCTGAACCCTAACCCCTAACCCTAATCCTCACACTTAACATGAACTTCATCCTAACCCTAACACTAAACATAACACTAAATCTCCTCCTAACCCTGACCCTAACCCTAATCCTAACCATAAACCTAACCGTAACCCGAAACTTAACCCTAACCCTGACCCTAACTCTTACTCTAACCCTAATCCTAACGCTAAAACTTACCCTAAACTCTCAGGTTAAATGAAAACCTAGCACTAGCCCTCACCGTAACTTCTAAACCTAACCTCAACCCTTAACCTAACCCTATCTCTAACGTTAACCTAGCCCTAAACCTAACCATGACTTAACCCTAACACTTACCCTAACCCTAACCCTCAATCTAACCTTAACCCTATACCTAATCCTAACATTAACCCTAACCCCTAAACCCTAACCCTAACCCTAAGCTCAAACCTAAACGTTAACTTCAACTTCACCCTTATCCTAACCCTAAACCGAACCCTCACCCTAAACCTAACCCTAAACCTGACCCTAACCTTAACCCAAACACCTAACCCTAACGCTAACTCTAACACTCATCCTTAACCTAAATTTCACCCTAAACCTAAGCCTAACCTAAACCCTAACCTTTACCCTAAACCTTCACCAAACCCAAAACCTAACACTAAACCTAACTCTAACCATAACGCTAGTCCACAAGAACCCTGAGCCTAACCCATACAATAGCCCTGAACCTAACCCTAAACCTAATCCTAATCCTCATCCTAACCCTAACCCTAACTCTAACGTCGACCCTAAATAGAACACTAAACCTAACCCTAAACCTGAACCTAAACCTAAATCTTTCCCTACACCTAACCCTAATCCTAAACTTAACCCTATCCCTAATACTAAGCCTAGCCCTGACTTAAACAGAACCCTTATCCGAAGCCTAAACTTAACCCTAACCTTAACTTTATACTAAACCTAACACTAAACCTAACAATAACCCTAAACCTGACCCTCACCCTAACCCTAAACCCTAGCACTAACTCTAACTGTAAACCTAACCCTAACCCTAACCTAGCCTTTACCGTAAACATAGCCTTAACCCTAACTTTACCCCTACCCTGACCCTAAGCCTATGCCTAACCCTAACACTAATCTTAACCCTAACTCTAACCTTAACCCTACACCTTACCCTAACCCTCACTATTAACTGAAACTTCACCCTAACTCTAACCCTAACTGTAACTCTAACCCTAACCATAACACTTACACTAAACCCTCACCTGAACTGTAAACCTAACCCTAACTCTCGCACTAACCCCTAACCGTATCCCTAACCCTAAACCTAATGCTATCCCTAAACTTATCCCTGACCCTAACCCTAAAACAAACAGTAACCCTAATCTAACCCTAACCCTAACATTAACCTAAACTTAACCCTACCCTAACCATAAACCTAAAGCTAACACCCTAAACCTAACCTCTACCACTAACTATAAACCTACGACTAATCCTAACTCTTATCCTAACCCTCACCCTTAACGTAAACTTCACACTAACCCTAAACCTACCCCTAACCTTAAACATAACCCCTAATCCTAACCCGAACCCTAAAACTAACCTTAACACTAACCTGAACACAAACCCAAACTCTACCCTAACCCTAAAAATAACCCTCACCCTATCCTAAACTTCATCCAAACCCTAACCCTAACCTTAACCCTAAACCTACACCAAACCAAAAACCTAACCCTAAACCTAACTCTAACCATAACGCTAGTCCACAAGAACCCTGAACCTAACCCATAGAATAGCCCTGAACCTTACCCTAAACCTAATCCTAACCCTAACCTCGACCCTAAATAGAGCACTAACTCTAACCCTAAACCTGAACCTAAACCTAAATCTTACCCTACACCTAACCCTAATCCTAAACCTAACACTAACTCTAACTCTAACACTAATCATAATACCCTAAACCCTCACCTTAACTCTAAAACTAACCGTAACCCTCACCCTAACTCCTAACCGTATCCCCAACCCTAACCCTAATGCTATCCCTAAACCTAACTCTAACACTAACCTGCACCCCTAAGCCCTAACAATAACCCTAACCCTAACCCAAACCCTAACCCCTAACACCAAAGTTTAACCCAAACCTTAACCCTAAATTTCACCCTAACCCTAACACTAACCCTAAACCTAATCATAAACCTAACCCTAACCTAAACCAAACCTAACCATGACCCAAACCACAATGCCTAACCAGAATCCTCACCCAAACCCTAACCCTAAACTACACCTCTATCCCCTAACACCTTAAAAAAAAAACCATAATCCTAACCCTCCCCAACCCTCACCCTAAACCTAACCCTCACCCCAACCACAATGCCTAACACAAACCGGAACCCTAACCCTAAGCGTAACACTAAACTTAACCCTGACCTAAAATCTAACCCTAACCCTAGAACTAAACAGAACCCGTAAACTTAACCCGAAACATAACTTTAACACTAACCTGAAAACTAACCTAAACCTTAGCCATAACACTAACCCTAACCCTCACCCTATTTTAAACTTCAGGCTATCCCTAACCTAAAGCAAACCCTACCTATAAGCCTAACCCTACCCCTAAACCTAACCCTAACCTTAACCTTGGCGCACCTGGAACCCTAAACCGAACCCTTAAAATAACTCTGACCCTAACCCTCAACCTAAACCTAATACTAATCCTAACCCTGACCCTAACCCTAACCTTACCTTAACCCTAACTTTAACCCTACCATAAACTTAAACCTAATCCTAACTCTAACCCTAACCCTAACCCTAACCGTAACACACAAAACCCTCACCTTAACTGTAAACGTAACTCTAAATCTTACCCTAACCCTAAACTTAACCCTAAATATAACCCTACCCTCAACCTAACTGAAACACTAACCCCAACCCTAAGTCTAACACTAATCCTTAGCCTAAACCTAACCTTTACCCTAAACCTAACCCTAACCACTTTCCGGAACTCTGACCCTAACCCTAACCCTACCACAAACCCTAACCCTAACCCTAAACTGAACTCTCACCCTTAACCAAATTTCACCCGAACCATAACCCTAAAGCTTCCCTAACTTCATTCAAACCCTAATCCTAACCAAAACTAAAACTAACCCAACACCTAACTCTAACCCTAACACTAATCCTAAACCTAACCCTAACCCTGACCTTAACCTGAACCCTAACCCCTAACCCTAACCCTCACACTTAACATGAACTTCATCCTAACCCTAACACTAAACATAACACTAAATCTCCTCCTAACCCTGACCCTAACCCTAATCCTAACCATAAACCTACACCTAACCCGAAACTTAACCCTAACCCTGACCCTAACTCTTACTCTAACCCTAATCCTAACGCTAAAACTTACCCTAAACTCTCAGGTTAATTGAAAACCTAGCACTAGCCCTCACCGTAACTTCTAAACCTAACCTCAACCCTTAACCTAACCCTATCTCTAACGTTAACCTAGCCCTAAACCTAACCATGACTTAACCCTAACACTTACCCTAACCCTAACCCTCAATCTAACCTTAACCCTATACCTAATCCTAACATTAACCCTAACCCCTAAACCCTAACCCTAACCCTAAGCTCAAACCTAAACGTTAACTGCAACTTCACCCTTATCCTAACCCTAAACCGAACCCTCACCCTAAACCTAACCCTAAACCTGACCCTAACCTTAACCCAAACACCTAACCCTAACGCTAACTCTAACACTCATCCTTAACCTAAATTTCACCCTAAACCTAAGCCTAACCTAAACCCTAACCTTTACCCTAAACCTTCACCAAACCCAAAACCTAACACTAAACCTAACTCTAACCATAACGCTAGTCCACAAGAACCCTGAGCCTAACCCATACAATAGCCCTGAACCTAACCCTAAACCTAATCCTAATCCTCATCCTAACCCTAACCCTAACTCTAACGTCGACCCTAAATAGAACACTAAACCTAACCCTAAACCTGAACCTAAACCTAAATCTTTCCCTACACCTAACCCTAATCCTAAACTTAACCCTATCCCTAATACTAAGCCTAGCCCTGACTTAAACAGAACCCTTATCCGAAGCCTAAACTTAACCCTAACCTTAACTTTATACTAAACCTAACACTAAACCTAACAATAACCCTAAACCTGACCCTCACCCTAACCCTAAACCCTAGCACTAACTCTAACTGTAAACCTAACCCTAACCCTAACCTAGCCTTTACCGTAAACATAGCCTTAACCCTAACTTTACCCCTACCCTGACCCTAAGCCTATGCCTAACCCTAACACTAATCTTAACCCTAACTCTAACCTTAACCCTACACCTTATCCTAACCCTCACTATTAACTGAAACTTCACCCTAACTCTAACCCTAACTGTAACTCTAACCCTAACCATAACACTTACCCTAAACCCTCACCTGAACTGTAAACCTAACCCTAACTCTCGCACTAACCCCTAACCGTATCCCCAACCCTAAACCTAATGCTATCCCTAAACTTATCCCTGACCCTAACCCTAAAACAAACAGTAACCCTTATCTAACCCTAACCCTAACATTAACCTAAACTTAACCCTACCCTAACCATAAACCTAAAGCTAACACCCTAAACCTAACCTCTACCACTAACTATAAACCTACGACTAATCCTAACTCTTATCCTAACCCTCACCCTTAACGTAAACTTCACACTAACCCTAAACCTACCCCTAACCTTAAACATAACCCCTAATCCTAACCCGAACCCTAAAACTAACCTTAACACTAACCTGAACACAAACCCAAACTCTACCCTAACCCTAAAAATAACCCTCACCCTATCCTAAACTTCATCCAAACCCTAACCCTAACCTTAACCCTAAACCTACACCAAACCAAAAACCTAACCCTAAACCTAACTCTAACCATAACGCTAGTCCACAAGAACCCTGAACCTAACCCATAGAATAGCCCTGAACCTTACCCTAAACCTAATCCTAACCCTAACCTCGACCCTAAATAGAGCACTAACTCTAACCCTAAACCTGAACCTAAACCTAAATCTTACCCTACACCTAACCCTAATCCTAAACCTAACACTAACTCTAACTCTAACACTAATCATAATACCCTAAACCCTCACCTTAACTCTAAAACTAACCGTAACCCTCACCCTAACTCCTAACCGTATCCCCAACCCTAACCCTAATGCTATCCCTAAACCTAACTCTAACACTAACCTGCACCCCTAAGCCCTAACAATAACCCTAACCCTAACCCAAACCCTAACCCCTAACACCAAAGTTTAACCCAAACCTTAACCCTAAATTTCACCCTAACCCTAACACTAACCCTAAACCTAATCATAAACCTAACCCTAACCTAAACCAAACCTAACCATGACCCAAACCACAATGCCTAACCAGAATCCTCACCCAAACCCTAACCCTAAACTACACCTCTATCCCCTAACACCTTACCATAACCATAATCCTAACCCTCCCCAACCCTCACCCTAAACCTAACCCTCACCCCAACCACAATGCCTAACACAAACCGGAACCCTAACCCTAAGCGTAACACTAAACTTAACCCTGACCTAAAATCTAACCCTAACCCTAGAACTAAACAGAACCCGTAAACTTAACCCGAAACATAACTTTAACACTAACCTGAAAACTAACCTAAACCTTAGCCATAACACTAACCCTAACCCTCACCCTATTTTAAACTTCAGGCTATCCCTAACCTAAAGCAAACCCTACCTATAAGCCTAACCCTACCCCTAAACCTAACCCTAACCTTAACCTTGGCGCACCTGGAACCCTAAACCGAACCCTTAAAATAACTCTGACCCTAACCCTCAACCTAAACCTAATACTAATCCTAACCCTGACCCTAACCCTAACCTTACCTTAACCCTAACTTTAACCCTACCATAAACTTAAACCTAATCCTAACTCTAACCCTAACCCTAACCGTAACACACAAAACCCTCACCTTAACTGTAAACGTAACTCTAAATCTTACCCTAACCCTAAACTTAACCCTAAATATAACCCTACCCTAAACCTAACTGATACACTAACCCCAACCCTAAGTCTAACACTAATCCTTAGCCTAAAACTAACCTTTACCCTAAACCTAACCCTAATCACTTTCCCTAACTCTGACCCTAACCCTAACCCTACCACAAACCCTAACCCTAACCCTAAACTGAACTCTCACCCTTAACCAAATTTCACCCGAACCATAACCCTAAAGCTTCCCTAACTTCATTCAAACCCTAATCCTAACCAAAACTAAAACTAACCCAACACCTAACTCTAACCCTAACACTAATCCTAAACCTAACCCTAACCCTGACCTTAACCTGAACCCTAACCCCTAACCCTAACCCTCACACTTAACATGAACTTCATCCTAACCCTAACACTAAACATAACACTAAATCTCCTCCTAACCCTGACCCTAACCGTAATCCTAACCATAAACCTAACCCTAACCCAAAACTTAACCCTAACCCTGACCCTAACTCTTACTCTAACCCTAATCCTAACGCTAAAACTTACCCTAAACTCTAACCTTAACCTTGGCGCACCTGGAACCCTAAACCGAACCCTTAAAATAACTCTGACCCTAACCCTCAACCTAAACCTAATACTAATCCTAACCCTGACCCTAACCCTAACCTTACCTTAACCCTAACTTTAACCCTACCATAAACTTAAACCTAATCCTAACTCTAACCCT
Organism: Elephas maximus indicus; assembly: GCF_024166365.1. NCBI lineage: Eukaryota > Metazoa > Chordata > Mammalia > Proboscidea > Elephantidae > Elephas > Elephas maximus. Next base: position 118,802,344 of record NC_064846.1, on the reverse strand, counting down.
AACCCTAACCCTAACCGTAACACACAAAACCCTCACCTTAACTGTAAACGTAACTCTAAATCTTACCCTAACCCTAAACTTAACCCTAAATATAACCCTACCCTAAACCTAACTGATACACTAACCCCAACCCTAAGTCTAACACTAATCCTTAGCCTAAACCTAACCTTTACCCTAAACCTAACCCTAATCACTTTCCCTAACTCTGACCCTAACCCTAACCCTACCACAAACCCTAACCCTAACCCTAAACTGAACTCTCACCCTTAACCAAATTTCACCCGAACCATAACCCTAAAGCTTCCCTAACTTCATTCAAACCCTAATCCTAACCAAAACTAAAACTAACCCAACACCTAACTCTAACCCTAACACTAATCCTAAACCTAACCCTAACCCTGACCTTAACCTGAACCCTAACCCCTAACCCTAATCCTCACACTTAACATGAACTTCATCCTAACCCTAACACTAAACATAACACTAAATCTCCTCCTAACCCTGACCCTAACCCTAATCCTAACCATAAACCTAACCGTAACCCGAAACTTAACCCTAACCCTGACCCTAACTCTTACTCTAACCCTAATCCTAACGCTAAAACTTACCCTAAACTCTCAGGTTAAATGAAAACCTAGCACTAGCCCTCACCGTAACTTCTAAACCTAACCTCAACCCTTAACCTAACCCTATCTCTAACGTTAACCTAGCCCTAAACCTAACCATGACTTAACCCTAACACTTACCCTAACCCTAACCCTCAATCTAACCTTAACCCTATACCTAATCCTAACATTAACCCTAACCCCTAAACCCTAACCCTAACCCTAAGCTCAAACCTAAACGTTAACTTCAACTTCACCCTTATCCTAACCCTAAACCGAACCCTCACCCTAAACCTAACCGTAAACCTGACCCTAACCTTAACCCAAACACCTAACCCTAACGCTAACTCTAACACTCATCCTTAACCTAAATTTCACCCTAAACCTAAGCCTAACCTAAACCCTAACCTTTACCCTAAACCTTCACCAAACCCAAAACCTAACACTAAACCTAACTCTAACCATAACGCTAGTCCACAAGAACCCTGAGCCTAACCCATACAATAGCCCTGAACCTAACCCTAAACCTAATCCTAATCCTCATCCTAACCCTAACCCTAACTCTAACGTCGACCCTAAATAGAACACTAAACCTAACCCTAAACCTGAACCTAAACCTAAATCTTTCCCTACACCTAACCCTAATCCTAAACTTAACCCTATCCCTAATACTAAGCCTAGCCCTGACTTAAACAGAACCCTTATCCGAAGCCTAAACTTAACCCTAACCTTAACTTTATACTAAACCTAACACTAAACCTAACAATAACCCTAAACCTGACCCTCACCCTAACCCTAAACCCTAGCACTAACTCTAACTGTAAACCTAACCCTAACCCTAACCTAGCCTTTACCGTAAACATAGCCTTAACCCTAACTTTACCCCTACCCTGACCCTAAGCCTATGCCTAACCCTAACACTAATCTTAACCCTAACTCTAACCTTAACCCTACACCTTACCCTAACCCTCACTATTAACTGAAACTTCACCCTAACTCTAACCCTAACTGTAACTCTAACCCTAACCATAACACTTACACTAAACCCTCACCTGAACTGTAAACCTAACCCTAACTCTCGCACTAACCCCTAACCGTATCCCCAACCCTAAACCTAATGCTATCCCTAAACTTATCCCTGACCCTAACCCTAAAACAAACAGTAACCCTAATCTAACCCTAACCCTAACATTAACCTAAACTTAACCCTACCCTAACCATAAACCTAAAGCTAACACCCTAAACCTAACCTCTACCACTAACTATAAACCTACGACTAATCCTAACTCTTATCCTAACCCTCACCCTTAACGTAAACTTCACACTAACCCTAAACCTACCCCTAACCTTAAACATAACCCCTAATCCTAACCCGAACCCTAAAACTAACCTTAACACTAACCTGAACACAAACCCAAACTCTACCCTAACCCTAAAAATAACCCTCACCCTATCCTAAACTTCATCCAAACCCTAACCCTAACCTTAACCCTAAACCTACACCAAACCAAAAACCTAACCCTAAACCTAACTCTAACCATAACGCTAGTCCACAAGAACCCTGAACCTAACCCATAGAATAGCCCTGAACCTTACCCTAAACCTAATCCTAACCCTAACCTCGACCCTAAATAGAGCACTAACTCTAACCCTAAACCTGAACCTAAACCTAAATCTTACCCTACACCTAACCCTAATCCTAAACCTAACACTAACTCTAACTCTAACACTAATCATAATACCCTAAACCCTCACCTTAACTCTAAAACTAACCGTAACCCTCACCCTAACTCCTAACCGTATCCCCAACCCTAACCCTAATGCTATCCCTAAACCTAACTCTAACACTAACCTGCACCCCTAAGCCCTAACAATAACCCTAACCCTAACCCAAACCCTAACCCCTAACACCAAAGTTTAACCCAAACCTTAACCCTAAATTTCACCCTAACCCTAACACTAACCCTACACCTAATCATAAACCTAACCCTAACCTAAACCAAACCTAACCATGACCCAAACCACAATGCCTAACCAGAATCCTCACCCAAACCCTAACCCTAAACTACACCTCTATCCCCTAACACCTTAAAAAAAAAACCATAATCCTAACCCTCCCCAACCCTCACCCTAAACCTAACCCTCACCCCAACCACAATGCCTAACACAAACCGGAACCCTAACCCTAAGCGTAACACTAAACTTAACCCTGACCTAAAATCTAACCCTAACCCTAGAACTAAACAGAACCCGTAAACTTAACCCGAAACATAACTTTAACACTAACCTGAAAACTAACCTAAACCTTAGCCATAACACTAACCCTAACCCTCACCCTATTTTAAACTTCAGGCTATCCCTAACCTAAAGCAAACCCTACCTATAAGCCTAACCCTACCCCTAAACCTAACCCTAACCTTAACCTTGGCGCACCTGGAACCCTAAACCGAACCCTTAAAATAACTCTGACCCTAACCCTCAACCTAAACCTAATACTAATCCTAACCCTGACCCTAACCCTAACCTTACCTTAACCCTAACTTTAACCCTACCATAAACTTAAACCTAATCCTAACTCTAACCCTAACCCTAACCCTAACCGTAACACACAAAACCCTCACCTTAACTGTAAACGTAACTCTAAATCTTACCCTAACCCTAAACTTAACCCTAAATATAACCCTACCCTCAACCTAACTGAAACACTAACCCCAACCCTAAGTCTAACACTAATCCTTAGCCTAAACCTAACCTTTACCCTAAACCTAACCCTAACCACTTTCCGGAACTCTGACCCTAACCCTAACCCTACCACAAACCCTAACCCTAACCCTAAACTGAACTCTCACCCTTAACCAAATTTCACCCGAACCATAACCCTAAAGCTTCCCTAACTTCATTCAAACCCTAATCCTAACCAAAACTAAAACTAACCCAACACCTAACTCTAACCCCAACACTAATCCTAAACCTAACCCTAACCCTGACCTTAACCTGAACCCTAACCCCTAACCCTAACCCTCACACTTAACATGAACTTCATCCTAACCCTAACACTAAACATAACACTAAATCTCCTCCTAACCCTGACCCTAACCCTAATCCTAACCATAAACCTACACCTAACCCGAAACTTAACCCTAACCCTGACCCTAACTCTTACTCTAACCCTAATCCTAACACTAAAACTTACCCTAAACTCTCAGGTTAATTGAAAACCTAGCACTAGCCCTCACCGTAACTTCTAAACCTAACCTCAACCCTTAACCTAACCCTATCTCTAACGTTAACCTAGCCCTAAACCTAACCATGACTTAACCCTAACACTTACCCTAACCCTAACCCTCAATCTAACCTTAACCCTATACCTAATCCTAACATTAACCCTAACCCCTAAACCCTAACCCTAACCCTAAGCTCAAACCTAAACGTTAACTTCAACTTCACCCTTATCCTAACCCTAAACCGAACCCTCACCCTAAACCTAACCCTAAACCTGACCCTAACCTTAACCCAAACACCTAACCCTAACGCTAACTCTAACACTCATCCTTAACCTAAATTTCACCCTAAACCTAAGCCTAACCTAAACCCTAACCTTTACCCTAAACCTTCACCAAACCCAAAACCTAACACTAAACCTAACTCTAACCATAACGCTAGTCCACAAGAACCCTGAGCCTAACCCATACAATAGCCCTGAACCTAACCCTAAACCTAATCCTAATCCTCATCCTAACCCTAACCCTAACTCTAACGTCGACCCTAAATAGAACACTAAACCTAACCCTAAACCTGAACCTAAACCTAAATCTTTCCCTACACCTAACCCTAATCCTAAACTTAACCCTATCCCTAATACTAAGCCTAGCCCTGACTTAAACAGAACCCTTATCCGAAGCCTAAACTTAACCCTAACCTTAACTTTATACTAAACCTAACACTAAACCTAACAATAACCCTAAACCTGACCCTCACCCTAACCCTAAACCCTAGCACTAACTCTAACTGTAAACCTAACCCTAACCCTAACCTAGCCTTTACCGTAAACATAGCCTTAACCCTAACTTTACCCCTAACCTGACCCTAAGCCTATGCCTAACCCTAACACTAATCTTAACCCTAACTCTAACCTTAACCCTAAACCTTACCCTAACCCTCACTATTAACTGAAACTTCACCCTAACTCTAACCCTAACTGTAACTCTAACCCTAACCATAACACTTACCCTAAACCCTCACCTGAACTGTAAACCTAACCCTAACTCTCGCACTAACCCCTAACCGTATCCCCAACCCTAAACCTAATGCTATCCCTAAACTTATCCCTGACCCTAACGCTAAAACAAACAGTAACCCTAATCTAACCCTAACCCTAACATTAACCTAAACTTAACCCTACCCTAACCATAAACCTAAAGCTAACACCCTAAACCTAACCTCTACCACTAACTATAAACCTACGACTAATCCTAACTCTTATCCTAACCCTTACCCTTAACGTAAACTTCACACTAACCCTAAACCTACCCCTAACCTTAAACATAACCCCTAATCCTAACCCGAACCCTAAAACTAACCTTAACACTAACCTGAACACAAACCCAAACTCTACCCTAACCCTAAAAATAACCCTCACCCTATCCTAAACTTCATCCAAACCCTAACCCTAACCTTAACCCTAAACCTACACCAAACCAAAAACCTAACCCTAAACCTAACTCTAACCATAACGCTAGTCCACAAGAACCCTGAACCTAACCCATAGAATAGCCCTGAACCTTACCCTAAACCTAATCCTAACCCTAACCTCGACCCTAAATAGAGCACTAACTCTAACCCTAAACCTGAACCTAAACCTAAATCTTACCCTACACCTAACCCTAATCCTAAACCTAACACTAACTCTAACTCTAACACTAATCATAATACCCTAAACCCTCACCTTAACTCTAAAACTAACCGTAACCCTCACCCTAACTCCTAACCGTATCCCCAACCCTAACCCTAATGCTATCCCTAAACCTAACTCTAACACTAACCTGCACCCCTAAGCCCTAACAATAACCCTAACCCTAACCCAAACCCTAACCCCTAACACCAAAGTTTAACCCAAACCTTAACCCTAAATTTCACCCTAACCCTAACACTAACCCTACACCTAATCATAAACCTAACCCTAACCTAAACCAAACCTAACCATGACCCAAACCACAATGCCTAACCAGAATCCTCACCCAAACCCTAACCCTAAACTACACCTCTATCCCCTAACACCTTACCATAACCATAATCCTAACCCTCCCCAACCCTCACCCTAAACCTAACCCTCACCCCAACCACAATGCCTAACACAAACCGGAACCCTAACCCTAAGCGTAACACTAAACTTAACCCTGACCTAAAATCTAACCCTAACCCTAGAACTAAACAGAACCCGTAAACTTAACCCGAAACATAACTTTAACACTAACCTGAAAACTAACCTAAACCTTAGCCATAACACTAACCCTAACCCTCACCCTATTTTAAACTTCAGGCTATCCCTAACCTAAAGCAAACCCTACCTATAAGCCTAACCCTACCCCTAACCCTAACCCTAACCTTAACCTTGGCGCACCTGGAACCCTAAACCGAACCCTTAAAATAACTCTGACCCTAACCCTCAACCTAAACCTAATACTAATCCTAACCCTGACCCTAACCCTAACCTTACCTTAACCCTAACTTTAACCCTACCATAAACTTAAACCTAATCCTAACTCTAACCCTAACCCTAACCCTAACCGTAACACACAAAACCCTCACCTTAACTGTAAACGTAACTCTAAATCTTACCCTAACCCTAAACTTAACCCTAAATATAACCCTACCCTCAACCTAACTGAAACACTAACCCCAACCCTAAGTCTAACACTAATCCTTAGCCTAAACCTAACCTTTACCCTAAACCTAACCCTAACCACTTTCCGGAACTCTGACCCTAACCCTAACCCTACCACAAACCCTAACCCTAACCCTAAACTGAACTCTCACCCTTAACCAAATTTCACCCGAACCATAACCCTAAAGCTTCCCTAACTTCATTCAAACCCTAATCCTAACCAAAACTAAAACTAACCCAACACCTAACTCTAACCCTAACACTAATCCTAAACCTAACCCTAACCCTGACCTTAACCTGAACCCTAACCCCTAACCCTAACCCTCACACTTAACATGAACTTCATCCTAACCCTAACACTAAACATAACACTAAATCTCCTCCTAACCCTGACCCTAACCCTAATCCTAACCATAAACCTACACCTAACCCGAAACTTAACCCTAACCCTGACCCTAACTCTTACTCTAACCCTAATCCTAACGCTAAAACTTACCCTAAACTCTCAGGTTAATTGAAAACCTAGCACTAGCCCTCACCGTAACTTCTAAACCTAACCTCAACCCTTAACCTAACCCTATCTCTAACGTTAACCTAGCCCTAAACCTAACCATGACTTAACCCTAACACTTACCCTAACCCTAACCCTCAATCTAACCTTAACCCTATACCTAATCCTAACATTAACCCTAACCCCTAAACCCTAACCCTAACCCTAAGCTCAAACCTAAACGTTAACTTCAACTTCACCCTTATCCTAACCCTAAACCGAACCCTCACCCTAAACCTAACCCTAAACCTGACCCTAACCTTAACCCAAACACCTAACCCTAACGCTAACTCTAACACTCATCCTTAACCTAAATTTCACCCTAAACCTAAGCCTAACCTAAACCCTAACCTTTACCCTAAACCTTCACCAAACCCAAAACCTAACACTAAACCTAACTCTAACCATAACGCTAGTCCACAAGAACCCTGAGCCTAACCCATACAATAGCCCTGAACCTAACCCTAAACCTAATCCTAATCCTCATCCTAACCCTAACCCTAACTCTAACGTCGACCCTAAATAGAACACTAAACCTAACCCTAAACCTGAACCTAAACCTAAATCTTTCCCTACACCTAACCCTAATCCTAAACTTAACCCTATCCCTAATACTAAGCCTAGCCCTGACTTAAACAGAACCCTTATCCGAAGCCTAAACTTAACCCTAACCTTAACTTTATACTAAACCTAACACTAAACCTAACAATAACCCTAAACCTGACCCTCACCCTAACCCTAAACCCTAGCACTAACTCTAACTGTAAACCTAACCCTAACCCTAACCTAGCCTTTACCGTAAACATAGCCTTAACCCTAACTTTACCCCTAACCTGACCCTAAGCCTATGCCTAACCCTAACACTAATCTTAACCCTAACTCTAACCTTAACCCTAAACCTTACCCTAACCCTCACTATTAACTGAAACTTCACCCTAACTCTAACCCTAACTGTAACTCTAACCCTAACCATAACACTTACCCTAAACCCTCACCTGAACTGTAAACCTAACCCTAACTCTCGCACTAACCCCTAACCGTATCCCCAACCCTAAACCTAATGCTATCCCTAAACTTATCCCTGACCCTAACCCTAAAAAAAACAGTAACCCTAATCTAACCCTAACCCTAACATTAACCTAAACTTAACCCTACCCTAACCATAAACCTAAAGCTAACACCCTAAACCTAACCTCTACCACTAACTATAAATCTACGACTAATCCTAACTCTTATCCTAACCCTCACCCTTAACGTAAACTTCACACTAACCCTAAACCTACCCCTAACCTTAAACATAACCCCTAATCCTAACCCGAACCCTAAAACTAACCTTAACACTAACCTGAACACAAACCCAAACTCTACCCTAACCCTAAAAATAACCCTCACCCTATCCTAAACTTCATCCAAACCCTAACCCTAACCTTAACCCTAAACCTACACCAAACCAAAAACCTAACCCTAAACCTAACTCTAACCATAACGCTAGTCCACAAGAACCCTGAACCTAACCCATAGAATAGCCCTGAACCTTACCCTAAACCTAATCCTAACCCTAACCTCGACCCTAAATAGAGCACTAACTCTAACCCTAAACCTGAACCTAAACCTAAATCTTACCCTACACCTAACCCTAATCCTAAACCTAACACTAACTCTAACTCTAACACTAATCACAATACCCTAAACCCTCACCTTAACTCTAAAACTAACCGTAACCCTCACCCTAACTCCTAACCGTATCCCCAACCCTAACCCTAATGCTATCCCTAAACCTAACTCTAACACTAACCTGCACCCCTAAGCCCTAACAATAACCCTAACCCTAACCCAAACCCTAACCCCTAACACCAAAGTTTTACCCAAACCTTAACCCTAAATTTCACCCTAACCCTAACACTAACCCTACACCTAATCATAAACCTAACCCTAACCTAAACCAAACCTAACCATGACCCAAACCACAATGCCTAACCAGAATCCTCACCCAAACCCTAACCCTAAACTACACCTCTATCCCCTAACACCTTACCATAACCATAATCCTAACCCTCCCCAACCCTCACCCTAAACCTAACCCTCACCCCAACCACAATGCCTAACACAAACCGGAACCCTAACCCTAAGCGTAACACTAAACTTAACCCTGACCTAAAATCTAACCCTAACCCTAGAACTAAACAGAACCCGTAAACTTAACCCGAAACATAACTTTAACACTAACCTGAAAACTAACCTAAACCTTAGCCATAACACTAACCCTAACCCTCACCCTATTTTAAACTTCAGGCTATCCCTAACCTAAAGCAAACCCTACCTATAAGCCTAACCCTACCCCTAAACCTAACCCTAACCTTAACCTTGGCGCACCTGGAACCCTAAACCGAACCCTTAAAATAACTCTGACCCTAACCCTCAACCTAAACCTAATACTAATCCTAACCCTGACCCTAACCCTAACCTTACCTTAACCCTAACTTTAACCCTACCATAAACTTAAACCTAATCCTAACTCTAACCCTAACCCTAACCCTAGCCGTAACACACAAAACCCTCACCTTAACTGTAAACGTAACTCTAAATCTTACCCTAACCCTAAACTTAACCCTAAATATAACCCTACCCTCAACCTAACTGAAACACTAACCCCAACCCTAAGTCTAACACTAATCCTTAGCCTAAACCTAACCTTTACCCTAAACCTAACCCTAACCACTTTCCGGAACTCTGACCCTAACCCTAACCCTACCACAAACCCTAACCCTAACCCTAAACTGAACTCTCACCCTTAACCAAATTTCACCCGAACCATAACCCTAAAGCTTCCCTAACTTCATTCAAACCCTAATCCTAACCAAAACTAAAACTAACCCAACACCTAACTCTAACCCTAACACTAATCCTAAACCTAACCCTAACCCTGACCTTAACCTGAACCCTAACCCCTAACCCTAACCCTCACACTTAACATGAACTTCATCCTAACCCTAACACTAAACATAACACTAAATCTCCTCCTAACCCTGACCCTAACCCTAATCCTAACCATAAACCTACACCTAACCCGAAACTTAACCCTAACCCTGACCCTAACTCTTACTCTAACCCTAATCCTAACGCTAAAACTTACCCTAAACTCTCAGGTTAATTGAAAACCTAGCACTAGCCCTCACCGTAACTTCTAAACCTAACCTCAACCCTTAACCTAACCCTATCTCTAACGTTAACCTAGCCCTAAACCTAACCATGACTTAACCCTAACACTTACCCTAACCCTAACCCTCAATCTAACCTTAACCCTATACCTAATCCTAACATTAACCCTAACCCCTAAACCCTAACCCTAACCCTAAGCTCAAACCTAAACGTTAACTTCAACTTCACCCTTATCCTAACCCTAAACCGAACCCTCACCCTAAACCTAACCCTAAACCTGACCCTAACCTTAACCCAAACACCTAACCCTAACGCTAACTCTAACACTCATCCTTAACCTAAATTTCACCCTAAACCTAAGCCTAACCTAAACCCTAACCTTTACCCTAAACCTTCACCAAACCCAAAACCTAACACTAAACCTAACTCTAACCATAACGCTAGTCCACAAGAACCCTGAGCCTAACCCATACAATAGCCCTGAACCTAACCCTAAACCTAATCCTAATCCTCATCCTAACCCTAACCCTAACTCTAACGTCGACCCTAAATAGAACACTAAACCTAACCCTAAACCTGAACCTAAACCTAAATCTTTCCCTACACCTAACCCTAATCCTAAACTTAACCCTATCCCTAATACTAAGCCTAGCCCTGACTTAAACAGAACCCTTATCCGAAGCCTAAACTTAACCCTAACCTTAACTTTATACTAAACCTAACACTAAACCTAACAATAACCCTAAACCTGACCCTCACCCTAACCCTAAACCCTAGCACTAACTCTAACTGTAAACCTAACCCTAACCCTAACCTAGCCTTTACCGTAAACATAGCCTTAACCCTAACTTTACCCCTAACCTGACCCTAAGCCTATGCCTAACCCTAACACTAATCTTAACCCTAACTCTAACCTTAACCCTAAACCTTACCCTAACCCTCACTATTAACTGAAACTTCACCCTAACTCTAACCCTAACTGTAACTCTAACCCTAACCATAACACTTACCCTAAACCCTCACCTGAACTGTAAACCTAACCCTAACTCTCGCACTAACCCCTAACCGTATCCCCAACCCTAAACCTAATGCTATCCCTAAACTTATCCCTGACCCTAACCCTAAAACAAACAGTAACCCTAATCTAACCCTAACCCTAACATTAACCTAAACTTAACCCTACCCTAACCATAAACCTAAAGCTAACACCCTAAACCTAACCTCTACCACTAACTATAAATCTACGACTAATCCTAACTCTTATCCTAACCCTCACCCTTAACGTAAACTTCACACTAACCCTAAACCTACCCCTAACCTTAAACATAACCCCTAATCCTAACCCGAACCCTAAAACTAACCTTAACACTACCCTGAACACAAACCCAAACTCTACCCTAACCCTAAAAATAACCCTCACCCTATCCTAAACTTCATCCAAACCCTAACCCTAACCTTAACCCTAAACCTACACCAAACCAAAAACCTAACCCTAAACCTAACTCTAACCATAACGCTAGTCCACAAGAACCCTGAACCTAACCCATAGAATAGCCCTGAACCTTACCCTAAACCTAATCCTAACCCTAACCTCGACCCTAAATAGAGCACTAACTCTAACCCTAAACCTGAACCTAAACCTAAATCTTACCCTACACCTAACCCTAATCCTAAACCTAACACTAACTCTAACTCTAACACTAATCACAATACCCTAAACCCTCACCTTAACTCTAAAACTAACCGTAACCCTCACCCTAACTCCTAACCGTATCCCCAACCCTAACCCTAATGCTATCCCTAAACCTAACTCTAACACTAACCTGCACCCCTAAGCCCTAACAATAACCCTAACCCTAACCCAAACCCTAACCCCTAACACCAAAGTTTAACCCAAACCTTAACCCTAAATTTCACCCTAACCCTAACACTAACCCTAAACCTAATCATAAACCTAACCCTAACCTAAACCAAACCTAACCATGACCCAAACCACAATGCCTAACCAGAATCCTCACCCAAACCCTAACCCTAAACTACACCTCTATCCCCTAACACCTTACCATAACCATAATCCTAACCCTCCCCAACCCTCACCCTAAACCTAACCCTCACCCCAACCACAATGCCTAACACAAACCGGAACCCTAACCCTAAGCGTAACACTAAACTTAACCCTGACCTAAAATCTAACCCTAACCCTAGAACTAAACAGAACCCGTAAACTTAACCCGAAACATAACTTTAACACTAACCTGAAAACTAACCTAAACCTTAGCCATAACACTAACCCTAACCCTCACCCTATTTTAAACTTCAGGCTATCCCTAACCTAAAGCAAACCCTACCTATAAGCCTAACCCTACCCCTAAACCTAACCCTAACCTTAACCTTGGCGCACCTGGAACCCTAAACCGAACCCTTAAAATAACTCTGACCCTAACCCTCAACCTAAACCTAATACTAATCCTAACCCTGACCCTAACCCTAACCTTACCTTAACCCTAACTTTAACCCTACCATAAACTTAAACCTAATCCTAACTCTAACCCTAACCCTAACCCTAGCCGTAACACACAAAACCCTCACCTTAACTGTAAACGTAACTCTAAATCTTACCCTAACCCTAAACTTAACCCTAAATATAACCCTACCCTCAACCTAACTGAAACACTAACCCCAACCCTAAGTCTAACACTAATCCTTAGCCTAAACCTAACCTTTACCCTAAACCTAACCCTAACCACTTTCCGGAACTCTGACCCTAACCCTAACCCTACCACAAACCCTAACCCTAACCCTAAACTGAACTCTCACCCTTAACCAAATTTCACCCGAACCATAACCCTAAAGCTTCCCTAACTTCATTCAAACCCTAATCCTAACCAAAACTAAAACTAACCCAACACCTAACTCTAACCCTAACACTAATCCTAAACCTAACCCTAACCCTGACCTTAACCTGAACCCTAACCCCTAACCCTAACCCTCACACTTAACATGAACTTCATCCTAACCCTAACACTAAACATAACACTAAATCTCCTCCTAACCCTGACCCTAACCCTAATCCTAACCATAAACCTACACCTAACCCGAAACTTAACCCTAACCCTGACCCTAACTCTTACTCTAACCCTAATCCTAACGCTAAAACTTACCCTAAACTCTCAGGTTAATTGAAAACCTAGCACTAGCCCTCACCGTAACTTCTAAACCTAACCTCAACCCTTAACCTAACCCTATCTCTAACGTTAACCTAGCCCTAAACCTAACCATGACTTAACCCTAACACTTACCATAACCCTAACCCTCAATCTAACCTTAACCCTATACCTAATCCTAACATTAACCCTAACCCCTAAACCCTAACCCTAACCCTAAGCTCAAACCTAAACGTTAACTTCAACTTCACCCTTATCCTAACCCTAAACCGAACCCTCACCCTAAACCTAACCCTAAACCTGACCCTAACCTTAACCCAAACACCTAACCCTAACGCTAACTCTAACACTCATCCTTAACCTAAATTTCACCCTAAACCTAAGCCTAACCTAAACCCTAACCTTTACCCTAAACCTTCACCAAACCCAAAACCTAACACTAAACCTAACTCTAACCATAACGCTAGTCCACAAGAACCCTGAGCCTAACCCATACAATAGCCCTGAACCTAACCCTAAACCTAATCCTAATCCTCATCCTAACCCTAACCCTAACTCTAACGTCGACCCTAAATAGAACACTAAACCTAACCCTAAACCTGAACCTAAACCTAAATCTTTCCCTACACCTAACCCTAATCCTAAACTTAACCCTATCCCTAATACTAAGCCTAGCCCTGACTTAAACAGAACCCTTATCCGAAGCCTAAACTTAACCCTAACCTTAACTTTATACTAAACCTAACACTAAACCTAACAATAACCCTAAACCTGACCCTCACCCTAACCCTAAACCCTAGCACTAACTCTAACTGTAAACCTAACCCTAACCCTAACCTAGCCTTTACCGTAAACATAGCCTTAACCCTAACTTTACCCCTACCCTGACCCTAAGCCTATGCCTAACCCTAACACTAATCTTAACCCTAACTCTAACCTTAACCCTAAACCTTACCCTAACCCTCACTATTAACTGAAACTTCACCCTAACTCTAACCCTAACTGTAACTCTAACCCTAACCATAACACTTACCCTAAACCCTCACCTGAACTGTAAACCTAACCCTAACTCTCGCACTAACCCCTAACCGTATCCCCAACCCTAAACCTAATGCTATCCCTAAACTTATCCCTGACCCTAACCCTAAAACAAACAGTAACCCTAATCTAACCCTAACCCTAACATTAACCTAAACTTAACCCTACCCTAACCATAAACCTAAAGCTAACACCCTAAACCTAACCTCTACCACTAACTATAAACCTACGACTAATCCTAACTCTTATCCTAACCCTCACCCTTAACGTAAACTTCACACTAACCCTAAACCTACCCCTAACCTTAAACATAACCCCTAATCCTAACCCGAACCCTAAAACTAACCTTAACACTACCCTGAACACAAACCCAAACTCTACCCTAACCCTAAAAATAACCCTCACCCTATCCTAAACTTCATCCAAACCCTAACCCTAACCTTAACCCTAAACCTACACCAAACCAAAAACCTAACCCTAAACCTAACTCTAACCATAACGCTAGTCCACAAGAACCCTGAACCTAACCCATAGAATAGCCCTGAACCTTACCCTAAACCTAATCCTAACCCTAACCTCGACCCTAAATAGAGCACTAACTCTAACCCTAAACCTGAACCTAAACCTAAATCTTACCCTACACCTAACCCTAATCCTAAACCTAACACTAACTCTAACTCTAACACTAATCACAATACCCTAAACCCTCACCTTAACTCTAAAACTAACCATAACCCTCACCCTAACTCCTAACCGTATCCCCAACCCTAACCCTAATGCTATCCCTAAACCTAACTCTAACACTAACCTGCACCCCTAAGCCCTAACAATAACCCTAACCCTAACCCAAACCCTAACCCCTAACACCAAAGTTTAACCCAAACCTTAACCCTAAATTTCACCCTAACCCTAACACTAACCCTAAACCTAATCATAAACCTAACCCTAACCTAAACCAAACCTAACCATGACCCAAACCACAATGCCTAACCAGAATCCTCACCCAAACCCTAACCCTAAACTACACCTCTATCCCCTAACACCTTACCATAACCATAATCCTAACCCTCCCCAACCCTCACCCTAAACCTAACCCTCACCCCAACCACAATGCCTAACACAAACCGGAACCCTAACCCTAAGCGTAACACTAAACTTAACCCTGACCTAAAATCTAACCCTAACCCTAGAACTAAACAGAACCCGTAAACTTAACCCGAAACATAACTTTAACACTAACCTGAAAACTAACCTAAACCTTAGCCATAACACTAACCCTAACCCTCACCCTATTTTAAACTTCAGGCTATCCCTAACCTAAAGCAAACCCTACCTATAAGCCTAACCCTACCCCTAAACCTAACCCTAACCTTAACCTTGGCGCACCTGGAACCCTAAACCGAACCCTTAAAATAACTCTGACCCTAACCCTCAACCTAAACCTAATACTAATCCTAACCCTGACCCTAACCCTAACCTTACCTTAACCCTAACTTTAACCCTACCATAAACTTAAACCTAATCCTAACTCTAACCCTAACCCTAACCCTAACCGTAACACACAAAACCCTCACCTTAACTGTAAACGTAACTCTAAATCTTACCCTAACCCTAAACTTAACCCTAAATATAACCCTACCCTCAACCTAACTGAAACACTAACCCCAACCCTAAGTCTAACACTAATCCTTAGCCTAAACCTAACCTTTACCCTAAACCTAACCCTAACCACTTTCCGGAACTCTGACCCTAACCCTAACCCTACCACAAACCCTAACCCTAACCCTAAACTGAACTCTCACCCTTAACCAAATTTCACCCGAACCATAACCCTAAAGCTTCCCTAACTTCATTCAAACCCTAATCCTAACCAAAACTAAAACTAACCCAACACCTAACTCTAACCCTAACACTAATCCTAAACCTATCCCTAACCCTGACCTTAACCTGAACCCTAACCCCTAACCCTAACCCTCACACTTAACATGAACTTCATCCTAACCCTAACACTAAACATAACACTAAATCTCCTCCTAACCCTGACCCTAACCCTAATCCTAACCATAAACCTACACCTAACCCGAAACTTAACCCTAACCCTGACCCTAACTCTTACTCTAACCCTAATCCTAACGCTAAAACTTACCCTAAACTCTCAGGTTAATTGAAAACCTAGCACTAGCCCTCACCGTAACTTCTAAACCTAACCTCAACCCTTAACCTAACCCTATCTCTAACGTTAACCTAGCCCTAAACCTAACCATGACTTAACCCTAACACTTACCATAACCCTAACCCTCAATCTAACCTTAACCCTATACCTAATCCTAACATTAACCCTAACCCCTAAACCCTAACCCTAACCCTAAGCTCAAACCTAAACGTTAACTTCAACTTCACCCTTATCCTAACCCTAAACCGAACCCTCACCCTAAACCTAACCCTAAACCTGACCCTAACCTTAACCCAAACACCTAACCCTAACGCTAACTCTAACACTCATCCTTAACCTAAATTTCACCCTAAACCTAAGCCTAACCTAAACCCTAACCTTTACCCTAAACCTTCACCAAACCCAAAACCTAACACTAAACCTAACTCTAACCATAACGCTAGTCCACAAGAACCCTGAGCCTAACCCATACAATAGCCCTGAACCTAACCCTAAACCTAATCCTAATCCTCATCCTAACCCTAACCCTAACTCTAACGTCGACCCTAAATAGAACACTAAACCTAACCCTAAACCTGAACCTAAACCTAAATCTTTCCCTACACCTAACCCTAATCCTAAACTTAACCCTATCCCTAATACTAAGCCTAGCCCTGACTTAAACAGAACCCTTATCCGAAGCCTAAACTTAACCCTAACCTTAACTTTATACTAAACCTAACACTAAACCTAACAATAACCCTAAACCTGACCCTCACCCTAACCCTAAACCCTAGCACTAACTCTAACTGTAAACCTAACCCTAACCCTAACCTAGCCTTTACCGTAAACATAGCCTTAACCCTAACTTTACCCCTAACCTGACCCTAAGCCTATGCCTAACCCTAACACTAATCTTAACCCTAACTCTAACCTTAACCCTAAACCTTACCCTAACCCTCACTATTAACTGAAACTTCACCCTAACTCTAACCCTAACTGTAACTCTAACCCTAACCATAACACTTACCCTAAACCCTCACCTGAACTGTAAACCTAACCCTAACTCTCGCACTAACCCCTAACCGTATCCCCAACCCTAAACCTAATGCTATCCCTAAACTTATCCCTGACCCTAACCCTAAAACAAACAGTAACCCTAATCTAACCCTAACCCTAACATTAACCTAAACTTAACCCTACCCTAACCATAAACCTAAAGCTAACACCCTAAACCTAACCTCTACCACTAACTATAAATCTACGACTAATCCTAACTCTTATCCTAACCCTCACCCTTAACGTAAACTTCACACTAACCCTAAACCTACCCCTAACCTTAAACATAACCCCTAATCCTAACCCGAACCCTAAAACTAACCTTAACACTAACCTGAACACAAACCCAAACTCTACCCTAACCCTAAAAATAACCCTCACCCTATCCTAAACTTCATCCAAACCCTAACCCTAACCTTAACCCTAAACCTACACCAAACCAAAAACCTAACCCTAAACCTAACTCTAACCATAACGCTAGTCCACAAGAACCCTGAACCTAACCCATAGAATAGCCCTGAACCTTACCCTAAACCTAATCCTAACCCTAACCTCGACCCTAAATAGAGCACTAACTCTAACCCTAAACCTGAACCTAAACCTAAATCTTACCCTACACCTAACCCTAATCCTAAACCTAACACTAACTCTAACTCTAACACTAATCATAATACCCTAAACCCTCACCTTAACTCTAAAACTAACCGTAACCCTCACCCTAACTCCTAACCGTATCCCCAACCCTAACCCTAATGCTATCCCTAAACCTAACTCTAACACTAACCTGCACCCCTAAGCCCTAACAATAACCCTAACCCTAACCCAAACCCTAACCCCTAACACCAAAGTTTAACCCAAACCTTAACCCTAAATTTCACCCTAACCCTAACACTAACCCTAAACCTAATCATAAACCTAACCCTAACCTAAACCAAACCTAACCATGACCCAAACCACAATGCCTAACCAGAATCCTCACCCAAACCCTAACCCTAAACTACACCTCTATCCCCTAACACCTTACCATAACCATAATCCTAACCCTCCCCAACCCTCACCCTAAACCTAACCCTCACCCCAACCACAATGCCTAACACAAACCGGAACCCTAACCCTAAGCGTAACACTAAACTTAACCCTGACCTAAAATCTAACCCTAACCCTAGAACTAAACAGAACCCGTAAACTTAACCCGAAACATAACTTTAACACTAACCTGAAAACTAACCTAAACCTTAGCCATAACACTAACCCTAACCCTCACCCTATTTTAAACTTCAGGCTATCCCTAACCTAAAGCAAACCCTACCTATAAGCCTAACCCTACCCCTAAACCTAACCCTAACCTTAACCTTGGCGCACCTGGAACCCTAAACCGAACCCTTAAAATAACTCTGACCCTAACCCTCAACCTAAACCTAATACTAATCCTAACCCTGACCCTAACCCTAACCTTACCTTAACCCTAACTTTAACCCTACCATAAACTTAAACCTAATCCTAACTCTAACCCTAACCCTAACCCTAACCGTAACACACAAAACCCTCACCTTAACTGTAAACGTAACTCTAAATCTTACCCTAACCCTAAACTTAACCCTAAATATAACCCTACCCTCAACCTAACTGAAACACTAACCCCAACCCTAAGTCTAACACTAATCCTTAGCCTAAACCTAACCTTTACCCTAAACCTAACCCTAACCACTTTCCGGAACTCTGACCCTAACCCTAACCCTACCACAAACCCTAACCCTAACCCTAAACTGAACTCTCACCCTTAACCAAATTTCACCCGAACCATAACCCTAAAGCTTCCCTAACTTCATTCAAACCCTAATCCTAACCAAAACTAAAACTAACCCAACACCTAACTCTAACCCTAACACTAATCCTAAACCTAACCCTAACCCTGACCTTAACCTGAACCCTAACCCCTAACCCTAACCCTCACACTTAACATGAACTTCATCCTAACCCTAACACTAAACATAACACTAAATCTCCTCCTAACCCTGACCCTAACCCTAATCCTAACCATAAACCTACACCTAACCCGAAACTTAACCCTAACCCTGACCCTAACTCTTACTCTAACCCTAATCCTAACGCTAAAACTTACCCTAAACTCTCAGGTTAATTGAAAACCTAGCACTAGCCCTCACCGTAACTTCTAAACCTAACCTCAACCCTTAACCTAACCCTATCTCTAACGTTAACCTAGCCCTAAACCTAACCATGACTTAACCCTAACACTTACCCTAACCCTAACCCTCAATCTAACCTTAACCCTATACCTAATCCTAACATTAACCCTAACCCCTAAACCCTAACCCTAACCCTAAGCTCAAACCTAAACGTTAACTTCAACTTCACCCTTATCCTAACCCTAAACCGAACCCTCACCCTAAACCTAACCCTAAACCTGACCCTAACCTTAACCCAAACACCTAACCCTAACGCTAACTCTAACACTCATCCTTAACCTAAATTTCACCCTAAACCTAAGCCTAACCTAAACCCTAACCTTTACCCTAAACCTTCACCAAACCCAAAACCTAACACTAAACCTAACTCTAACCATAACGCTAGTCCACAAGAACCCTGAGCCTAACCCATACAATAGCCCTGAACCTAACCCTAAACCTAATCCTAATCCTAACCCTAACCCTAACTCTAACGTCGACCCTAAATAGAACACTAAACCTAACCCTAAACCTGAACCTAAACCTAAATCTTTCCCTACACCTAACCCTAATCCTAAACTTAACCCTATCCCTAATACTAAGCCTAGCCCTGACTTAAACAGAACCCTTATCCGAAGCCTAAACTTAACCCTAACCTTAACTTTATACTAAACCTAACACTAAACCTAACAATAACCCTAAACCTGACCCTCACCCTAACCCTAAACCCTAGCACTAACTCTAACTGTAAACCTAACCCTAACCCTAACCTAGCCTTTACCGTAAACATAGCCTTAACCCTAAATTTACCCCTAACCTGACCCTAAGCCTATGCCTAACCCTAACACTAATCTTAACCCTAACTCTAACCTTAACCCTAAACCTTACCCTAACCCTCACTATTAACTGAAACTTCACCCTAACTCTAACCCTAACTGTAACTCTAACCCTAACCATAACACTTACCCTAAACCCTCACCTGAACTGTAAACCTAACCCTAACTCTCGCACTAACCCCTAACCGTATCCCCAACCCTAAACCTAATGCTATCCCTAAACTTATCCCTGACCCTAACCCTAAAACAAACAGTAACCCTAATCTAACCCTAACCCTAACATTAACCTAAACTTAACCCTACCCTAACCATAAACCTAAACCTAACACCCTAAACCTAACCTCTACCACTAACTATAAATCTACGACTAATCCTAACTCTTATCCTAACCCTCACCCTTAACGTAAACTTCACACTAACCCTAAACCTACCCCTAACCTTAAACATAACCCCTAATCCTAACCCGAACCCTAAAACTAACCTTAACACTAACCTGAACACAAACCCAAACTCTACCCTAACCCTAAAAATAACCCTCACCCTATCCTAAACTTCATCCAAACCCTAACCCTAACCTTAACCCTAAACCTACACCAAACCAAAAACCTAACCCTAAACCTAACTCTAACCATAACGCTAGTCCACAAGAACCCTGAACCTAACCCATAGAATAGCCCTGAACCTTACCCTAAACCTAATCCTAACCCTAACCTCGACCCTAAATAGAGCACTAACTCTAACCCTAAACCTGAACCTAAACCTAAATCTTACCCTACACCTAACCCTAATCCTAAACCTAACACTAACTCTAACTCTAACACTAATCATAATACCCTAAACCCTCACCTTAACTCTAAAACTAACCGTAACCCTCACCCTAACTCCTAACCGTATCCCCAACCCTAACCCTAATGCTATCCCTAAACCTAACTCTAACACTAACCTGCACCCCTAAGCCCTAACAATAACCCTAACCCTAACCCTAACCCAAACCCTAACCCCTAACACCAAAGTTTAACCCAAACCTTAACCCTAAATTTCACCCTAACCCTAACACTAACCCTAAACCTAATCATAAACCTAACCCTAACCTAAACCAAACCTAACCATGACCCAAACCACAATGCCTAACCAGAATCCTCACCCAAACCCTAACCCTAAACTACACCTCTATCCCCTAACACCTTACCATAACCATAATCCTAACCCTCCCCAACCCTCACCCTAAACCTAACCCTCACCCCAACCACAATGCCTAACACAAACCGGAACCCTAACCCTAAGCGTAACACTAAACTTAACCCTGACCTAAAATCTAACCCTAACCCTAGAACTAAACAGAACCCGTAAACTTAACCCGAAACATAACTTTAACACTAACCTGAAAACTAACCTAAACCTTAGCCATAACACTAACCCTAACCCTCACCCTATTTTAAACTTCAGGCTATCCCTAACCTAAAGCAAACCCTACCTATAAGCCTAACCCTACCCCTAAACCTAACCCTAACCTTAACCTTGGCGCACCTGGAACCCTAAACCGAACCCTTAAAATAACTCTGACCCTAACCCTCAACCTAAACCTAATACTAATCCTAACCCTGACCCTAACCCTAACCTTACCTTAACCCTAACTTTAACCCTACCATAAACTTAAACCTAATCCTAACTCTAACCCTAACCCTAACCCTAACCGTAACACACAAAACCCTCACCTTAACTGTAAACGTAACTCTAAATCTTACCCTAACCCTAAACTTAACCCTAAATATAACCCTACCCTCAACCTAACTGAAACACTAACCCCAACCCTAAGTCTAACACTAATCCTTAGCCTAAACCTAACCTTTACCCTAAACCTAACCCTAACCACTTTCCGGAACTCTGACCCTAACCCTAACCCTACCACAAACCCTAACCCTAACCCTAAACTGAACTCTCACCCTTAACCAAATTTCACCCGAACCATAACCCTAAAGCTTCCCTAACTTCATTCAAACCCTAATCCTAACCAAAACTAAAACTAACCCAACACCTAACTCTAACCCTAACACTAATCCTAAACCTAACCCTAACCCTGACCTTAACCTGAACCCTAACCCCTAACCCTAACCCTCACACTTAACATGAACTTCATCCTAACCCTAACACTAAACATAACACTAAATCTCCTCCTAACCCTGACCCTAACCCTAATCCTAACCATAAACCTACACCTAACCCGAAACTTAACCCTAACCCTGACCCTAACTCTTACTCTAACCCTAATCCTAACGCTAAAACTTACCCTAAACTCTCAGGTTAATTGAAAACCTAGCACTAGCCCTCACCGTAACTTCTAAACCTAACCTCAACCCTTAACCTAACCCTATCTCTAACGTTAACCTAGCCCTAAACCTAACCATGACTTAACCCTAACACTTACCCTAACCCTGACCCTCAATCTAACCTTAACCCTATACCTAATCCTAACATTAACCCTAACCCCTAAACCCTAACCCTAACCCTAAGCTCAAACCTAAACGTTAACTTCAACTTCACCCTTATCCTAACCCTAAACCGAACCCTCACCCTAAACCTAACCCTAAACCTGACCCTAACCTTAACCCAAACACCTAACCCTAACGCTAACTCTAACACTCATCCTTAACCTAAATTTCACCCTAAACCTAAGCCTAACCTAAACCCTAACCTTTACCCTAAACCTTCACCAAACCCAAAACCTAACACTAAACCTAACTCTAACCATAACGCTAGTCCACAAGAACCCTGAGCCTAACCCATACAATAGCCCTGAACCTAACCCTAAACCTAATCCTAATCCTAACCCTAGACCTAATAGTAACCATAACCCTAACTCTAACCTCGACCCTAAATAGAACACTAACTCTAACCCTAAACCTGAACCTAAACCTAAATCTTACCCTACACCTAACCCTAACCCTAACTCTAACTCTAACCCTAATCATAATACTTACACTAAACTCTGACCTTAACTGTAAAACTAATCCCCAACCCTAACCCTAATGCTATCCCTAACCCTAACCCTAACACTAACCTGCACCCCTAAGCCCTAACAATAGCCCTAACCCAAACCCTAACCCCTTACACCAAAGCCTAACCCAAACCTTAACCCAAAATTTCACCCTAACTCTAACACTAACCCTAAACCTAATCATAAACCTAACCCTAACCCTAAACCAAACCTAACCATGACCCAAACCACAATGCCTAACCAGAATCCTCACCCAAATCCTAACCCTAAACTACACCTCTAACCCCTAACACCTTACCATAACCATAATCCTAACCCTACCCAACCCTCACCCTAAATCTAACCCTCAGCCCAACCACAATGCCTAACACAAACCGGAACCCTAACCCTAACCGTAACACTAAACTTAACCCTGACCTAAAATCTAACCCTAACCCTAAAACTAAACAGAACCCGTAAACTTAACCCGATACGTAACCTTAACACTAACCTGAAAACTAACCTAAACCTTCGCCATAACACTAACCCTAACCCTCACCCTATTTTAAACTTCACGCTATCCCTAACCTAAAGCAAACACTACCTATAAGCTTAACCGTATCCCTAAACCTAACCCTAACCTTAACCTTGGCGCACCTGGAACCCTAAACCTAACCCTTAAAATAACTCTGACCCTAACCCTCAACCTAAACCTAATAGTAATCCTAACCCTGACCCTAACCCTAACCTTACCTTTACCCTAACTTTAACGCTACCATAAACTTAAACCTAACCCTAACCCTAACCGTAACACTTGCACAAAACCCTCACCTTAACTGCAAACGTAACTCTAAATCTTACCCTAACCCTAAACTTAATCCTAAATATAACCCTACCCTAAACCTAACTGAAACACTAACCCCTAACCCTAAGTCTAACACTAATCCTTAGCCTAAACCTAACCTTAAGCCTAAACCTAACCCTAACCACTTTCCCTAACTCTAACCCTAACCCTAACCCGAACCCTCACTCTTAACCAAAATTTCACCCGAAACATAACCCTAAACCTACCCTAACTTCATTCAAACTCTAATCCTAACCAAAACTAAAACTAACCCAACACCTAACTCGACCCCTCACACTAATCCTAAACCTAACCCTAACCCTGACCTTAGCCTGAACCCTAACCCCTAACCCTAACCCTCACACTTAACAGAAACTTCATCCGAACCCTAACACTAAACATAACACTAAATCTCCCCCTAACCCTGACCCTAACCCTAATCCTAACCATAAACCTAACCCTAACCCGAAACTTAACCCTAACCCTGACCCTAACTCTTACTCTAACCCTAATCCTAATGCTAAAACTTACCCTAAACTCTCAGGTTAAATGAAAACCTAGCACTAGCCCTCACCGTAACTTCTAAACCTAACCTCAACCCTTAACCTAACCCTCTCTCTAACGTTAACCTAGCCCAAACCCTAACCATGACTTAACCCTAACACTTACCCTAAACCAAACCCTCAATCTAACCTCAATTCTATACCTAATCCTAACCTTAAACCTAAAACTAACCCCTAGACCCTAACCCTAACCCTAAGCTCAACCCTCCCCCTTAACTTCAACTTCACCCTAACCCTAACCCTAAACTGAACCCTCACCCTAAATCTAACCCTAAACCAGACCCTAACCTTAACCCAAACACCTAACCCTAACGCTAACTCTAACACATCCTTAACCTAAACTTCACCTAAACCTAGCCTAACCTTAACCCTAAAACTAAACCTCACCCTAAACTATCCCCTCACTCTAGCACTAACTCTAAACCTAACCCTAACCGAAATACCCTAAAACATCAGCTTCACTGAAAACCTAACAATAACCCTCACACGAACCCCTAACCCTTTCCCTAAACCTAACCCTATCCCGAATACTAAGCCTAGCCCTGACTTAAAGAGAACCCTTATCCTAAGCCTAAACTTAACCCCAACCTTAACTCTATACTAACCCTAACACTAAACCTAACAATAACCCTAAACCTGACCCTCACCCTAAGCCTAAACCCTAGCACTCACTCTAACTGTAAGCCGGACCCTAACCCTAACCTAGCCCTACCCTTTACGGTAAACGCAGCCTTAACCCTAACCTTACCCCTACGCTGACCCTAAACCTAAGCCTACGCCTAACTCTAACACTAATCTTAACCCTAACTCTAACCTTAACCCTAAACCTTACCCTAACCCTCACTATTAACTGAAACTTCACCCTAACCCTATCCCTAACTCTAACTCTAACCCTAACCATAACACTTACCCTAAACCCTCACCTGAACTGTAAACCTAACCCTAACTCTCACACTAACCCCTAACCGTATCCCCAACCCTAAACCTAATGCTATCCCTAAACTTATCCCTGACCCTAACCCTAAAACAAACAGTAACCCTAATCTAACCCTAACCCTAACATTAACCTAAACTTAGCCCTACCCTAACCATAAACCTAAACCTAACACCCTAAACCTAACCTCTACCACTAACTATAAACCTACAACTAATCCTAACTCTTATCCTAACCCTCACCCTTAACCTAAACTTCACACTAACCCTAAACCTACCCCTAACCTTAAACATAAACCCTAATCCTAACCCGAACCCTAAAACTAACCTGAACACTAACCTGAACACAAACCCAAACTGTAGCCCTAACCCAAAAAATAACCCTCACCCTATCCTAAACTTCATCCACACCCTAACCCTAACCTTAACCCTAAACCTACACCAAACCCAAAACCTAACCCTAAACCTATCTCTAACCTTAATGCTAGTCCACAAGAACCCTGAACCTAACTCATACAATAGCCCTGAACCTAACCCTAAACCTAATCCTAATCCTAACCCTAGACCTAATCGTAACCATAACCCTAACTCTAACCTCGACCCTAAATAGAACACTAACTCTAACCCTAAACCTGAACCTAAACCTAAATCTTACCCTACACCTAACCCTAACCCTAACTCTAACTCTAACCCTAATCATAATACTTACACTAAACTCTGACCTTAACTGTAAAACTAATCCCCAACCCTAACCCTAATGCTATCCCTAACCCTAACCCTAACACTAACCTGCACCCCTAAGCCCTAACAATAGCCCTAACCCAAACCCTAACCCCTTACACCAAAGCCTAACCCAAACCTTAACCCAAAATTTCACCCTAACTCTAACACTAACCCTAAACCTAATCATAAACCTAACCCTAACCCTAAACCAAACCTAACCATGACCCAAACCACAATGCCTAACCAGAATCCTCACCCAAATCCTAACCCTAAACTACACCTCTAACCCCTAACACCTTACCATAACCATAATCCTAACCCTACCCAACCCTCACCCTAAATCTAACCCTCAGCCCAACCACAATGCCTAACACAAACCGGAACCCTAACCCTAACCGTAACACTAAACTTAACCCTGACCTAAAATCTAACCCTAACCCTAAAACTAAACAGAACCCGTAAACTTAACCCGATACGTAACCTTAACACTAACCTGAAAACTAACCTAAACCTTCGCCATAACACTAACCCTGACCCTCACCCTATTTTAAACTTCACGCTATCCCTAACCTAAAGCAAACACTACCTATAAGCTTAACCGTATCCCTAAACCTAACCCTAACCTTAACCTTGGCGCACCTGGAACCCTAAACCTAACCCTTAAAATAACTCTGACCCTAACCCTCAACCTAAACCTAATAGTAATCCTAACCCTGACCCTAACCCTAACCTTACCTTTACCCTAACTTTAACGCTACCATAAACTTAAACCTAACCCTAACCCTAACCGTAACACTTGCACAAAACCCTCACCTTAACTGCAAACGTAACTCTAAATCTTACCCTAACCCTAAACTTAATCCTAAATATAACCCTACCCTAAACCTAACTGAAACACTAACCCCTAACCCTAAGTCTAACACTAATCCTTAGCCTAAACCTAACCTTAAGCCTAAACCTAACCCTAACCACTTTCCCTAACTCTAACCCTAACCCTAACCCGAACCCTCACTCTTAACCAAAATTTCACCCGAAACATAACCCTAAACCTACCCTAACTTCATTCAAACTCTAATCCTAACCAAAACTAAAACTAACCCAACACCTAACTCGACCCCTCACACTAATCCTAAACCTAACCCTAACCCTGACCTTAGCCTGAACCCTAACCCCTAACCCTAACCCTCACACTTAACAGAAACTTCATCCGAACCCTAACACTAAACATAACACTAAATCTCCCCCTAACCCTGACCCTAACCCTAATCCTAACCATAAACCTAACCCTAACCCGAAACTTAACCCTAACCCTGACCCTAACTCTTACTCTAACCCTAATCCTAATGCTAAAACTTACCCTAAACTCTCAGGTTAAATGAAAACCTAGCACTAGCCCTCACCGTAACTTCTAAACCTAACCTCAACCCTTAACCTAACCCTCTCTCTAACGTTAACCTAGCCCAAACCCTAACCATGACTTAACCCTAACACTTACCCTAAACCAAACCCTCAATCTAACCTCAATTCTATACCTAATCCTAACCTTAAACCTAAAACTAACCCCTAGACCCTAACCCTAACCCTAAGCTCAACCCTCCCCCTTAACTTCAACTTCACCCTAACCCTAACCCTAAACTGAACCCTCACCCTAAATCTAACCCTAAACCAGACCCTAACCTTAACCCAAACACCTAACCCTAACGCTAACTCTAACACATCCTTAACCTAAACTTCACCTAAACCTAGCCTAACCTTAACCCTAAAACTAAACCTCACCCTAAACTATCCCCTCACTCTAGCACTAACTCTAAACCTAACCCTAACCGAAATACCCTAAAACATCAGCTTCACTGAAAACCTAACAATAACCCTCACACGAACCCCTAACCCTTTCCCTAAACCTAACCCTATCCCGAATACTAAGCCTAGCCCTGACTTAAAGAGAACCCTTATCCTAAGCCTAAACTTAACCCCAACCTTAACTCTATACTAACCCTAACACTAAACCTAACAATAACCCTAAACCTGACCCTCACCCTAAGCCTAAACCCTAGCACTCACTCTAACTGTAAGCCGGACCCTAACCCTAACCTAGCCCTACCCTTTACGGTAAACGCAGCCTTAACCCTAACCTTACCCCTACGCTGACCCTAAACCTAAGCCTACGCCTAACTCTAACACTAATCTTAACCCTAACTCTAACCTTAACCCTAAACCTTACCCTAACCCTCACTATTAACTGAAACTTCACCCTAACCCTATCCCTAACTCTAACTCTAACCCTAACCATAACACTTACCCTAAACCCTCACCTGAACTGTAAACCTAACCCTAACTCTCACACTAACCCCTAACCGTATCCCCAACCCTAAACCTAATGCTATCCCTAAACTTATCCCTGACCCTAACCCTAAAACAAACAGTAACCCTAATCTAACCCTAACCCTAACATTAACCTAAACTTAGCCCTACCCTAACCATAAACCTAAACCTAACACCCTAAACCTAACCTCTACCACTAACTATAAACCTACAACTAATCCTAACTCTTATCCTAACCCTCACCCTTAACCTAAACTTCACACTAACCCTAAACCTACCCCTAACCTTAAACATAAACCCTAATCCTAACCCGAACCCTAAAACTAACCTGAACACTAACCTGAACACAAACCCAAACTGTAGCCCTAACCCAAAAAATAACCCTCACCCTATCCTAAACTTCATCCACACCCTAACCCTAACCTTAACCCTAAACCTACACCAAACCCAAAACCTAACCCTAAACCTATCTCTAACCTTAATGCTAGTCCACAAGAACCCTGAACCTAACTCATACAATAGCCCTGAACCTAACCCTAAACCTAATCCTAATCCTAACCCTAGACCTAATCGTAACCATAACCCTAACTCTAACCTCGACCCTAAATAGAACACTAACTCTAACCCTAAACCTGAACCTAAACCTAAATCTTACCCTACACCTAACCCTAACCCTAACTCTAACTCTAACCCTAATCATAATACTTACACTAAACTCTGACCTTAACTGTAAAACTAATCCCCAACCCTAACCCTAATGCTATCCCTAACCCTAACCCTAACACTAACCTGCACCCCTAAGCCCTAACAATAGCCCTAACCCAAACCCTAACCCCTTACACCAAAGCCTAACCCAAACCTTAACCCAAAATTTCACCCTAACTCTAACACTAACCCTAAACCTAATCATAAACCTAACCCTAACCCTAAACCAAACCTAACCATGACCCAAACCACAATGCCTAACCAGAATCCTCACCCAAATCCTAACCCTAAACTACACCTCTAACCCCTAACACCTTACCATAACCATAATCCTAACCCTACCCAACCCTCACCCTAAATCTAACCCTCAGCCCAACCACAATGCCTAACACAAACCGGAACCCTAACCCTAACCGTAACACTAAACTTAACCCTGACCTAAAATCTAACCCTAACCCTAAAACTAAACAGAACCCGTAAACTTAACCCGATACGTAACCTTAACACTAACCTGAAAACTAACCTAAACCTTCGCCATAACACTAACCCTAACCCTCACCCTATTTTAAACTTCACGCTCTCCCTAACCTAAAGCAAACACTACCTATAAGCTTAACCGTATCCCTAAACCTAACCCTAACCTTAACCTTGGCGCACCTGGAACCCTAAACCTAACCCTTAAAATAACTCTGACCCTAACCCTCAACCTAAACCTAATAGTAATCCTAACCCTGACCCTAACCCTAACCTTACCTTTACCCTAACTTTAACGCTACCATAAACTTAAACCTAACCCTAACCCTAACCGTAACACTTGCACAAAACCCTCACCTTAACTGCAAACGTAACTCTAAATCTTACCCTAACCCTAAACTTAATCCTAAATATAACCCTACCCTAAACCTAACTGAAACACTAACCCCTAACCCTAAGTCTAACACTAATCCTTAGCCTAAACCTAACCTTAAGCCTAAACCTAACCCTAACCACTTTCCCTAACTCTAACCCTAACCCTAACCCGAACCCTCACTCTTAACCAAAATTTCACCCGAAACATAACCCTAAACCTACCCTAACTTCATTCAAACTCTAATCCTAACCAAAACTAAAACTAACCCAACACCTAACTCGACCCCTCACACTAATCCTAAACCTAACCCTAACCCTGACCTTAGCCTGAACCCTAACCCCTAACCCTAACCCTCACACTTAACAGAAACTTCA
Organism: Elephas maximus indicus; assembly: GCF_024166365.1. Classification (NCBI taxonomy): domain Eukaryota; kingdom Metazoa; phylum Chordata; class Mammalia; order Proboscidea; family Elephantidae; genus Elephas; species Elephas maximus. The sequence goes on along the minus strand of NC_064846.1, from coordinate 118,771,423 downwards.
TCCGAACCCTAACACTAAACATAACACTAAATCTCCCCCTAACCCTGACCCTAACCCTAATCCTAACCATAAACCTAACCCTAACCCGAAACTTAACCCTAACCCTGACCCTAACTCTTACTCTAACCCTAATCCTAATGCTAAAACTTACCCTAAACTCTCAGGTTAAATGAAAACCTAGCACTAGCCCTCACCGTAACTTCTAAACCTAACCTCAACCCTTAACCTAACCCTCTCTCTAACGTTAACCTAGCCCAAACCCTAACCATGACTTAACCCTAACACTTACCCTAAACCAAACCCTCAATCTAACCTCAATTCTATACCTAATCCTAACCTTAAACCTAAAACTAACCCCTAGACCCTAACCCTAACCCTAAGCTCAACCCTCCCCCTTAACTTCAACTTCACCCTAACCCTAACCCTAAACTGAACCCTCACCCTAAATCTAACCCTAAACCAGACCCTAACCTTAACCCAAACACCTAACCCTAACGCTAACTCTAACACATCCTTAACCTAAACTTCACCTAAACCTAGCCTAACCTTAACCCTAAAACTAAACCTCACCCTAAACTATCCCCTCACTCTAGCACTAACTCTAAACCTAACCCTAACCGAAATACCCTAAAACATCAGCTTCACTGAAAACCTAACAATAACCCTCACACGAACCCCTAACCCTTTCCCTAAACCTAACCCTATCCCGAATACTAAGCCTAGCCCTGACTTAAAGAGAACCCTTATCCTAAGCCTAAACTTAACCCCAACCTTAACTCTATACTAACCCTAACACTAAACCTAACAATAACCCTAAACCTGACCCTCACCCTAAGCCTAAACCCTAGCACTCACTCTAACTGTAAGCCGGACCCTAACCCTAACCTAGCCCTACCCTTTACGGTAAACGCAGCCTTAACCCTAACCTTACCCCTACGCTGACCCTAAACCTAAGCCTACGCCTAACTCTAACACTAATCTTAACCCTAACTCTAACCTTAACCCTAAACCTTACCCTAACCCTCACTATTAACTGAAACTTCACCCTAACCCTATCCCTAACTCTAACTCTAACCCTAACCATAACACTTACCCTAAACCCTCACCTGAACTGTAAACCTAACCCTAACTCTCACACTAACCCCTAACCGTATCCCCAACCCTAAACCTAATGCTATCCCTAAACTTATCCCTGACCCTAACCCTAAAACAAACAGTAACCCTAATCTAACCCTAACCCTAACATTAACCTAAACTTAGCCCTACCCTAACCATAAACCTAAACCTAACACCCTAAACCTAACCTCTACCACTAACTATAAACCTACAACTAATCCTAACTCTTATCCTAACCCTCACCCTTAACCTAAACTTCACACTAACCCTAAACCTACCCCTAACCTTAAACATAAACCCTAATCCTAACCCGAACCCTAAAACTAACCTGAACACTAACCTGAACACAAACCCAAACTGTAGCCCTAACCCAAAAAATAACCCTCACCCTATCCTAAACTTCATCCACACCCTAACCCTAACCTTAACCCTAAACCTACACCAAACCCAAAACCTAACCCTAAACCTATCTCTAACCTTAATGCTAGTCCACAAGAACCCTGAACCTAACTCATACAATAGCCCTGAACCTAACCCTAAACCTAATCCTAATCCTAACCCTAGACCTAATCGTAACCATAACCCTAACTCTAACCTCGACCCTAAATAGAACACTAACTCTAACCCTAAACCTGAACCTAAACCTAAATCTTACCCTACACCTAACCCTAACCCTAACTCTAACTCTAACCCTAATCATAATACTTACACTAAACTCTGACCTTAACTGTAAAACTAATCCCCAACCCTAACCCTAATGCTATCCCTAACCCTAACCCTAACACTAACCTGCACCCCTAAGCCCTAACAATAGCCCTAAGCCCTAACAATAGCCCTATCCCAAACCCTAACCCCTTACACCAAAGCCTAACCCAAACCTTAACCCAAAATTTCACCCTAACTCTAACACTAACCCTAAACCTAATCATAAACCTAACCCTAACCCTAAACCAAACCTAACCATGACCCAAACCACAATGCCTAACCAGAATCCTCACCCAAATCCTAACCCTAAACTACACCTCTAACCCCTAACACCTTACCATAACCATAATCCTAACCCTACCCAACCCTCACCCTAAATCTAACCCTCAGCCCAACCACAATGCCTAACACAAACCGGAACCCTAACCCTAACCGTAACACTAAACTTAACCCTGACCTAAAATCTAACCCTAACCCTAAAACTAAACAGAACCCGTAAACTTAACCCGATACGTAACCTTAACACTAACCTGAAAACTAACCTAAACCTTCGCCATAACACTAACCCTGACCCTCACCCTATTTTAAACTTCACGCTATCCCTAACCTAAAGCAAACACTACCTATAAGCTTAACCCTACCCCTAAACCTAACCCTAACCTTAACCTTGGCGCACCTGGAACCCTAAACCTAACCCTTAAAATAACTCTGACCCTAACCCTCAACCTAAACCTAATAGTAATCCTAACCCTGACCCTAACCCTAACCTTACCTTTACCCTAACTTTAACGCTACCATAAACTTAAACCTAACCCTAACCCTAACCGTAACACTTGCACAAAACCCTCACCTTAACTGCAAACGTAACTCTAAATCTTACCCTAACCCTAAACTTAATCCTAAATATAACCCTACCCTAAACCTAACTGAAACACTAACCCCTAACCCTAAGTCTAACACTAATCCTTAGCCTAAACCTAACCTTAAGCCTAAACCTAACCCTAACCACTTTCCCTAACTCTAACCCTAACCCTAACCCGAACCCTCACTCTTAACCAAAATTTCACCCGAAACATAACCCTAAACCTACCCTAACTTCATTCAAACTCTAATCCTAACCAAAACTAAAACTAACCCAACACCTAACTCGACCCCTCACACTAATCCTAAACCTAACCCTAACCCTGACCTTAGCCTGAACCCTAACCCCTAACCCTAACCCTCACACTTAACAGAAACTTCATCCGAACCCTAACACTAAACATAACACTAAATCTCCCCCTAACCCTGACCCTAACCCTAATCCTAACCATAAACCTAACCCTAACCCGAAACTTAACCCTAACCCTGACCCTAACTCTTACTCTAACCCTAATCCTAATGCTAAAACTTACCCTAAACTCTCAGGTTAAATGAAAACCTAGCACTAGCCCTCACCGTAACTTCTAAACCTAACCTCAACCCTTAACCTAACCCTCTCTCTAACGTTAACCTAGCCCAAACCCTAACCATGACTTAACCCTAACACTTACCCTAAACCAAACCCTCAATCTAACCTCAATTCTATACCTAATCCTAACCTTAAACCTAAAACTAACCCCTAGACCCTAACCCTAACCCTAAGCTCAACCCTCCCCCTTAACTTCAACTTCACCCTAACCCTAACCCTAAACTGAACCCTCACCCTAAATCTAACCCTAAACCAGACCCTAACCTTAACCCAAACACCTAACCCTAACGCTAACTCTAACACATCCTTAACCTAAACTTCACCTAAACCTAGCCTAACCTTAACCCTAAAACTAAACCTCACCCTAAACTATCCCCTCACTCTAGCACTAACTCTAAACCTAACCCTAACCGAAATACCCTAAAACATCAGCTTCACTGAAAACCTAACAATAACCCTCACACGAACCCCTAACCCTTTCCCTAAACCTAACCCTATCCCGAATACTAAGCCTAGCCCTGACTTAAAGAGAACCCTTATCCTAAGCCTAAACTTAACCCCAACCTTAACTCTATACTAACCCTAACACTAAACCTAACAATAACCCTAAACCTGACCCTCACCCTAAGCCTAAACCCTAGCACTCACTCTAACTGTAAGCCGGACCCTAACCCTAACCTAGCCCTACCCTTTACGGTAAACGCAGCCTTAACCCTAACCTTACCCCTACGCTGACCCTAAACCTAAGCCTACGCCTAACTCTAACACTAATCTTAACCCTAACTCTAACCTTAACCCTAAACCTTACCCTAACCCTCACTATTAACTGAAACTTCACCCTAACCCTATCCCTAACTCTAACTCTAACCCTAACCATAACACTTACCCTAAACCCTCACCTGAACTGTAAACCTAACCCTAACTCTCACACTAACCCCTAACCGTATCCCCAACCCTAAACCTAATGCTATCCCTAAACTTATCCCTGACCCTAACCCTAAAACAAACAGTAACCCTAATCTAACCCTAACCCTAACATTAACCTAAACTTAGCCCTACCCTAACCATAAACCTAAACCTAACACCCTAAACCTAACCTCTACCACTAACTATAAACCTACAACTAATCCTAACTCTTATCCTAACCCTCACCCTTAACCTAAACTTCACACTAACCCTAAACCTACCCCTAACCTTAAACATAAACCCTAATCCTAACCCGAACCCTAAAACTAACCTGAACACTAACCTGAACACAAACCCAAACTGTAGCCCTAACCCAAAAAATAACCCTCACCCTATCCTAAACTTCATCCACACCCTAACCCTAACCTTAACCCTAAACCTACACCAAACCCAAAACCTAACCCTAAACCTATCTCTAACCTTAATGCTAGTCCACAAGAACCCTGAACCTAACTCATACAATAGCCCTGAACCTAACCCTAAACCTAATCCTAATCCTAACCCTAGACCTAATCGTAACCATAACCCTAACTCTAACCTCGACCCTAAATAGAACACTAACTCTAACCCTAAACCTGAACCTAAACCTAAATCTTACCCTACACCTAACCCTAACCCTAACTCTAACTCTAACCCTAATCATAATACTTACACTAAACTCTGACCTTAACTGTAAAACTAATCCCCAACCCTAACCCTAATGCTATCCCTAACCCTAACCCTAACACTAACCTGCACCCCTAAGCCCTAACAATAGCCCTAAGCCCTAACAATAGCCCTATCCCAAACCCTAACCCCTTACACCAAAGCCTAACCCAAACCTTAACCCAAAATTTCACCCTAACTCTAACACTAACCCTAAACCTAATCATAAACCTAACCCTAACCCTAAACCAAACCTAACCATGACCCAAACCACAATGCCTAACCAGAATCCTCACCCAAATCCTAACCCTAAACTACACCTCTAACCCCTAACACCTTACCATAACCATAATCCTAACCCTACCCAACCCTCACCCTAAATCTAACCCTCAGCCCAACCACAATGCCTAACACAAACCGGAACCCTAACCCTAACCGTAACACTAAACTTAACCCTGACCTAAAATCTAACCCTAACCCTAAAACTAAACAGAACCCGTAAACTTAACCCGATACGTAACCTTAACACTAACCTGAAAACTAACCTAAACCTTCGCCATAACACTAACCCTGACCCTCACCCTATTTTAAACTTCACGCTATCCCTAACCTAAAGCAAACACTACCTATAAGCTTAACCCTACCCCTAAACCTAACCCTAACCTTAACCTTGGCGCACCTGGAACCCTAAACCTAACCCTTAAAATAACTCTGACCCTAACCCTCAACCTAAACCTAATAGTAATCCTAACCCTGACCCTAACCCTAACCTTACCTTTACCCTAACTTTAACGCTACCATAAACTTAAACCTAACCCTAACCCTAACCGTAACACTTGCACAAAACCCTCACCTTAACTGCAAACGTAACTCTAAATCTTACCCTAACCCTAAACTTAATCCTAAATATAACCCTACCCTAAACCTAACTGAAACACTAACCCCTAACCCTAAGTCTAACACTAATCCTTAGCCTAAACCTAACCTTAAGCCTAAACCTAACCCTAACCACTTTCCCTAACTCTAACCCTAACCCTAACCCGAACCCTCACTCTTAACCAAAATTTCACCCGAAACATAACCCTAAACCTACCCTAACTTCATTCAAACTCTAATCCTAACCAAAACTAAAACTAACCCAACACCTAACTCGACCCCTCACACTAATCCTAAACCTAACCCTAACCCTGACCTTAGCCTGAACCCTAACCCCTAACCCTAACCCTCACACTTAACAGAAACTTCATCCGAACCCTAACACTAAACATAACACTAAATCTCCCCCTAACCCTGACCCTAACCCTAATCCTAACCATAAACCTAACCCTAACCCGAAACTTAACCCTAACCCTGACCCTAACTCTTACTCTAACCCTAATCCTAATGCTAAAACTTACCCTAAACTCTCAGGTTAAATGAAAACCTAGCACTAGCCCTCACCGTAACTTCTAAACCTAACCTCAACCCTTAACCTAACCCTCTCTCTAACGTTAACCTAGCCCAAACCCTAACCATGACTTAACCCTAACACTTACCCTAAACCAAACCCTCACTCTAACCTCAATTCTATACCTAATCCTAACCTTAAACCTAAAACTAACCCCTAGACCCTAACCCTAACCCTAAGCTCAACCCTCCCCCTTAACTTCAACTTCACCCTAACCCTAACCCTAAACTGAACCCTCACCCTCAATCTAACCCTAAACCAGACCCTAACCTTAACCCAAACACCTAACCCTAACGCTAACTCTAACACATCCTTAACCTAAACTTCACCTAAACCTAGCCTAACCTTAACCCTAAAACTAAACCTCACCCTAAACTATCCCCTCACTCTAGCACTAACTCTAAACCTAACCCTAACCGAAATACCCTAAAACATCAGCTTCACTGAAAACCTAACAATAACCCTCACACGAACCCCTAACCCTTTCCCTAAACCTAACCCTATCCCGAATACTAAGCCTAGCCCTGACTTAAAGAGAACCCTTATCCTAAGCCTAAACTTAACCCCAACCTTAACTCTATACTAACCCTAACACTAAACCTAACAATAACCCTAAACCTGACCCTCACCCTAAGCCTAAACCCTAGCACTCACTCTAACTGTAAGCCGGACCCTAACCCTAACCTAGCCCTACCCTTTACGGTAAACGCAGCCTTAACCCTAACCTTACCCCTACGCTGACCCTAAACCTAAGCCTACGCCTAACTCTAACACTAATCTTAACCCTAACTCTAACCTTAACCCTAAACCTTACCCTAACCCTCACTATTAACTGAAACTTCACCCTAACCCTATCCCTAACTCTAACTCTAACCCTAACCATAACACTTACCCTAAACCCTCACCTGAACTGTAAACCTAACCCTAACTCTCACACTAACCCCTAACCGTATCCCCAACCCTAAACCTAATGCTATCCCTAAACTTATCCCTGACCCTAACCCTAAAACAAACAGTAACCCTAATCTAACCCTAACCCTAACATTAACCTAAACTTAGCCCTACCCTAACCATAAACCTAAACCTAACACCCTAAACCTAACCTCTACCACTAACTATAAACCTACAACTAATCCTAACTCTTATCCTAACCCTCACCCTTAACCTAAACTTCACACTAACCCTAAACCTACCCCTAACCTTAAACATAAACCCTAATCCTAACCCGAACCCTAAAACTAACCTGAACACTAACCTGAACACAAACCCAAACTGTAGCCCTAACCCAAAAAATAACCCTCACCCTATCCTAAACTTCATCCACACCCTAACCCTAACCTTAACCCTAAACCTACACCAAACCCAAAACCTAACCCTAAACCTATCTCTAACCTTAATGCTAGTCCACAAGAACCCTGAACCTAACTCATACAATAGCCCTGAACCTAACCCTAAACCTAATCCTAATCCTAACCCTAGACCTAATCGTAACCATAACCCTAACTCTAACCTCGACCCTAAATAGAACACTAACTCTAACCCTAAACCTGAACCTAAACCTAAATCTTACCCTACACCTAACCCTAACCCTAACTCTAACTCTAACCCTAATCATAATACTTACACTAAACTCTGACCTTAACTGTAAAACTAATCCCCAACCCTAACCCTAATGCTATCCCTAACCCTAACCCTAACACTAACCTGCACCCCTAAGCCCTAACAATAGCCCTAAGCCCTAACAATAGCCCTAACCCAAACCCTAACCCCTTACACCAAAGCCTAACCCAAACCTTAACCCAAAATTTCACCCTAACTCTAACACTAACCCTAAACCTAATCATAAACCTAACCCTAACCCTAAACCAAACCTAACCATGACCCAAACCACAATGCCTAACCAGAATCCTCACCCAAATCCTAACCCTAAACTACACCTCTAACCCCTAACACCTTACCATAACCATAATCCTAACCCTACCCAACCCTCACCCTAAATCTAACCCTCAGCCCAACCACAATGCCTAACACAAACCGGAACCCTAACCCTAACCGTAACACTAAACTTAACCCTGACCTAAAATCTAACCCTAACCCTAAAACTAAACAGAACCCGTAAACTTAACCCGATACGTAACCTTAACACTAACCTGAAAACTAACCTAAACCTTCGCCATAACACTAACCCTGACCCTCACCCTATTTTAAACTTCACGCTATCCCTAACCTAAAGCAAACACTACCTATAAGCTTAACCCTACCCCTAAACCTAACCCTAACCTTAACCTTGGCGCACCTGGAACCCTAAACCTAACCCTTAAAATAACTCTGACCCTAACCCTCAACCTAAACCTAATAGTAATCCTAACCCTGACCCTAACCCTAACCTTACCTTTACCCTAACTTTAACGCTACCATAAACTTAAACCTAACCCTAACCCTAACCGTAACACTTGCACAAAACCCTCACCTTAACTGCAAACGTAACTCTAAATCTTACCCTAACCCTAAACTTAATCCTAAATATAACCCTACCCTAAACCTAACTGAAACACTAACCCCTAACCCTAAGTCTAACACTAATCCTTAGCCTAAACCTAACCTTAAGCCTAAACCTAACCCTAACCACTTTCCCTAACTCTAACCCTAACCCTAACCCGAACCCTCACTCTTAACCAAAATTTCACCCGAAACATAACCCTAAACCTACCCTAACTTCATTCAAACTCTAATCCTAACCAAAACTAAAACTAACCCAACACCTAACTCGACCCCTCACACTAATCCTAAACCTAACCCTAACCCTGACCTTAGCCTGAACCCTAACCCCTAACCACAACCCTCACACTTAACAGAAACTTCATCCGAACCCTAACACTAAACATAACACTAAATCTCCCCCTAACCCTGACCCTAACCCTAATCCTAACCATAAACCTAACCCTAACCCGAAACTTAACCCTAACCCTGACCCTAACTCTTACTCTAACCCTAATCCTAATGCTAAAACTTACCCTAAACTCTCAGGTTAAATAAAAACCTAGCACTAGCCCTCACCGTAACTTCTAAACCTAACCTCAACCCTTAACCTAACCCTCTCTCTAACGTTAACCTAGCCCAAACCCTAACCATGACTTAACCCTAACACTTACCCTAAACCAAACCCTCACTCTAACCTCAATTCTATACCTAATCCTAACCTTAAACCTAAAACTAACCCCTAGACCCTAACCCTAACCCTAAGCTCAACCCTCCCCCTTAACTTCAACTTCACCCTAACCCTAACCCTAAACTGAACCCTCACCCTCAATCTAACCCTAAACCAGACCCTAACCTTAACCCAAACACCTAACCCTAACGCTAACTCTAACACATCCTTAACCTAAACTTCACCTAAACCTAGCCTAAGCTTAACCCTAAAACTAAACCTCACCCTAAACTATCCCCTCACTCTAGCACTAACTCTAAACCTAACCCTAACCGAAATACCCTAAAACATCAGCTTCACTGAAAACCTAACAATAACCCTCACACGAACCCCTAACCCTTTCCCTAAACCTAACCCTATCCCTAATACTAAGCCTAGCCCTGACTTAAAGAGAACCCTTATCCTAAGCCTAAACTTAACCCCAACCTTAACTCTATACTAACCCTAACACTAAACCTAACAATAACCCTAAACCTGACCCTCACCCTAAGCCTAAACCCTAGCACTCACTCTAACTGTAAGCCGGACCCTAACCCTAACCTAGCCCTACCCTTTACGGTAAACGCAGCCTTAACCCTAACCTTACCCCTACGCTGACCCTAAACCTAAGCCTACACCTAACCCTAACACTAATCTTAACCCTAACTCTAACCTTAACCCTAAACCTTACCCTAACCCTCACTATTAACTGAAACTTCACCCTAACCCTATCCCTAACTCTAACTCTAACCCTAACCATAACACTTACCCTAAACCCTCACCTGAACTGTAAACCTAACCCTAACTCTCACACTAACCCCTAACCGTATCCCCAACCCTAAACCTAATGCTATCCCTAAACTTATCCCTGACCCTAACCCTAAAACAAACCGTAACCCTAATCTAACCCTAACCCTAACATTAACCTAAACTTAACCCTACCCTAACCATAAACCTAAAGCTAACACCCTAAACCTAACCTCTACCACTAACTATAAACCTACAACTAATCCTAACTCTTATCCTAACCCTCACCCTTAACCTAAACTTCACACTAACCCTAAACCTACCCCTAACCTTAAACATAAACCCTAATCCTAACCCGAACCCTAAAACTAACCTGAACACTAACCTGAACACAAACCCAAACTGTAGCCCTAACCCAAAAAATAACCCTCACCCTATCCTAAACTTCATCCACACCCTAACCCTAACCTTAACCCTAAACCTACACCAAACCCAAAACCTAACCCTAAACCTATCTCTAACCTTAATGCTAGTCCACAAGAACCCTGAACCTAACTCATACAATAGCCCTGAACCTAACCCTAAACCTAATCCTAATCCTAACCCTAGACCTAATCGTAACCATAACCCTAACTCTAACCTCGACCCTAAATAGAACACTAACTCTAACCCTAAACCTGAACCTAAACCTAAATCTTACCCTACACCTAACCCTAACCCTAACTCTAACTCTAACCCTAATCATAATACTTACACTAAACTCTGACCTTAACTGTAAAACTAATCCCCAACCCTAACCCTAATGCTATCCCTAACCCTAACCCTAACACTAACCTGCACCCCTAAGCCCTAACAATAACCCTAACCCAAACCCTAACCCCTTACACCAAAGCCTAACCCAAACCGTAACCCAAAATTTCACCCTAACTCTAACACTAACCCTAAACCTAATCATAAACCTAACCCTAACCCTAAACCAAACCTAACCATGACCCAAACCACAATGCCTAACCAGAATCCTCACCCAAATCCTAACCCTAAACTACACCTCTAACCCCTAACACCTTACCATAACCATAATCCTAACCCTACCCAACCCTCACCCTAAATCTAACCCTCAGCCCAACCACAATGCCTAACACAAACCGGAACCCTAACCCTAACCGTAACACTAATCTTAACCCTGACCTAAAATCGAACCCTAACCCTAAAACTAAACAGAACCCGTAAACTTAACCCGATACGTAACCTTAACACTAACCTGAAAACTAACCTAAACCTTCGCCATAACACTAACCCTGACCCTCACCCTATTTTAAACTTCACGCTATCCCTAACCTAAAGCAAACACTACCTATAAGCTTAACCCTACCCCTAAACCTAACCCTAACCTTAACCTTGGCGCACCTGGAACCCTAAACCTAACCCTTAAAATAACTCTGACCCTAACCCTCAACCTAAACCTAATAGTAATCCTAACCCTGACCCTAACCCTAACCTTACCTTTACCCTAACTTTAACGCTACCATAAACTTAAACCTAACCCTAACCCTAACCGTAACACTTGCACAAAACCCTCACCTTAACTGCAAACGTAACTCTAAATCTTACCCTAACCCTAAACTTAATCCTAAATATAACCCTACCCTAAACCTAACTGAAACACTAACCCCTAACCCTAAGTCTAACACTAATCCTTAGCCTAAACCTAACCTTAAGCCTAAACCTAACCCTAACCACTTTCCCTAACTCTAACCCTAACCCTAACCCGAACCCTCACTCTTAACCAAAATTTCACCCGAAACATAACCCTAAACCTACCCTAACTTCATTCAAACTCTAATCCTAACCAAAACTAAAACTAACCCAACACCTAACTCGACCCCTCACACTAATCCTAAACCTAACCCTAACCCTGACCTTAGCCTGAACCCTAACCCCTAACCCTAACCCTCACACTTAACAGAAACTTCATCCGAACCCTAACACTAAACATAACACTAAATCTCCCCCTAACCCTGACCCTAACCCTAATCCTAACCATAAACCTAACCCTAACCCGAAACTTAACCCTAACCCTGACCCTAACTCTTACTCTAACCCTAATCCTAATGCTAAAACTTACCCTAAACTCTCAGGTTAAATGAAAACCTAGCACTAGCCCTCACCGTAACTTCTAAACCTAACCTCAACCCTTAACCTAACCCTCTCTCTAACGTTAACCTAGCCCAAACCCTAACCATGACTTAACCCTAACACTTACCCTAAACCAAACCCTCACTCTAACCTCAATTCTATACCTAATCCTAACCTTAAACCTAAAACTAACCCCTAGACCCTAACCCTAACCCTAAGCTCAACCCTCCCCCTTAACTTCAACTTCACCCTAACCCTAACCCTAAACTGAACCCTCACCCTCAATCTAACCCTAAACCAGACCCTAACCTTAACCCAAACACCTAACCCTAACGCTAACTCTAACACATCCTTAACCTAAACTTCACCTAAACCTAGCCTAACCTTAACCCTAAAACTAAACCTCACCCTAAACTATCCCCTCACTCTAGCACTAACTCTAAACCTAACCCTAACCGAAATACCCTAAAACATCAGCTTCACTGAAAACCTAACACTAACCCTCACACGAACCCCTAACCCTTTCCCTAAACCTAACCCTATCCCGAATACTAAGCCTAGCCCTGACTTAAAGAGAACCCTTATCCTAAGCCTAAACTTAACCCCAACCTTAACTCTATACTAACCCTAACACTAAACCTAACAATAACCCTAAACCTGACCCTCACCCTAAGCCTAAACCCTAGCACTCACTCTAACTGTAAGCCGGACCCTAACCCTAACCTATCCCTACCCTTTACGGTAAACGCAGCCTTAACCCTAACCTTACCCCTACGCTGACCCTAAACCTAAGCCTACGCCTAACCCTAACACTAATCTTAACCCTAACTCTAACCTTAACCCTAAACCTTACCCTAACCCTCACTATTAACTGAAACTTCACCCTAACCCTATCCCTAACTCTAACTCTAACCCTAACCATAACACTTACCCTAAACCCTCACCTGAACTGTAAACCTAACCCTAACTCTCACACTAACCCCTAACCGTATCCCCAACCCTAAACCTAATGCTATCCCTAAACTTATCCCTGACCCTAACCCTAAAACAAACCGTAACCCTAATCTAACCCTAACCCTAACATTAACCTAAACTTAACCCTACCCTAACCATAAACCTAAACCTAACACCCTAAACCTAACCTCTACCACTAACTATAAACCTACAACTAATCCTAACTCTTATCCTAACCCTCACCCTTAACCTAAACTTCACACTAACCCTAAACCTACCCCAACCTTAAACATAAACCCTAATCCTAACCCGAACCCTAAAACTAACCTGAACACTAACCTGAACACAAACCCAAACTGTAGCCCTAACCCAAAAAATAACCCTCACCCTATCCTAAACTTCATCCACACCCTAACCCTAACCTTAACCCTAAACCTACACCAAACCCAAAACCTAACCCTAAACCTATCTCTAACCTTAATGCTAGTCCACAAGAACCCTGAACCTAACTCATCCAATAGCTCTGAACCTAACCCTAAACCTAATCCTAATCCTAACCCTAGACCTAATCGTAACCATAACCCTAACTCTAACCTCGACCCTAAATAGAACACTAACTCTAACCCTAAACCTGAACCTAAACCTAAATCTTACCCTACAACTAACCCTAACCCTAACTCTAACTCTAACCCTAATCATAATACTTACACTAAACTCTGACCTTAACTGTAAAACTAATCCCCAACCCTAACCCTAATGCTATCCCTAACCCTAACCCTAACACTAACCTGCACCCCTAAGCCCTAACAATAGCCCTAACCCAAACCCTAACCCCTTACACCAAAGCCTAACCCAAACCTTAACCCAAAATTTCACCCTAACTCTAACACTAACCCTAAACCTAATCATAAACCTAACCCTAACCCTAAACCAAACCTAACCATGACCCAAACCACAATGCCTAACCAGAATCCTCACCCAAATCCTAACCCTAAACTACACCTCTAACCCCTAACACCTTACCATAACCATAATCCTAACCCTACCCAACCCTCACCCTAAATCTAACCCTCAGCCCAACCACAATGCCTAACACAAACCGGAACCCTAACCCTAACCGTAACACTAAACTTAACCCTGACCTAAAATCTAACCCTAACCCTAAAACTAAACAGAACCCGTAAACTTAACCCGATACGTAACCTTAACACTAACCTGAAAACTAACCTAAACCTTCGCCATAACACTAACCCTAACCCTCACCCTATTTTAAACTTCACGCTATCCCTAACCTAAAGCAAACACTACCTATAAGCTTAACCCTACCCCTAAACCTAACCCTAACCTTAAGCTTGGCGCACCTGGAACCCTAAACCTAACCCTTAAAATAACTCTGACCCTAACCCTCAACCTAAACCTAATAGTAATCCTAACCCTGACCCTAACCCTAACCTTACCTTTACCCTAACTTTAACGCTACCATAAACTTAAACCTAACCCTAACCCTAACCGTAACACTTGCACAAAACCCTCACCTTAACTGCAAACGTAACTCTAAATCTTACCCTAACCCTAAACTTAATCCTAAATATAACCCTACCCTAAACCTAACTGAAACACTAACCCCTAACCCTAAGTCTAACACTAATCCTTAGCCTAAACCTAACCTTAAGCCTAAACCTAACCCTAACCACTTTCCCTAACTCTAACCCTAACCCTAACCCGAACCCTCACTCTTAACCAAAATTTCACCCGAAACATAACCCTAAACCTACCCTAACTTCATTCAAACTCTAATCCTAACCAAAACTAAAACTAACCCAACACCTAACTCGACCCCTCACACTAATCCTAAACCTAACCCTAACCCTGACCTTAGCCTGAACCCTAACCCCTAACCCTAACCCTCACACTTAACAGAAACTTCATCCGAACCCTAACACTAAACATAACACTAAATCTCCCCCTAACCCTGACCCTAACCCTAATCCTAACCATAAACCTAACCCTAACCCGAAACTTAACCCTAACCCTGACCCTAACTCTTACTCTAACCCTAATCCTAATGCTAAAACTTACCCTAAACTCTCAGGTTAAATGAAAACCTAGCACTAGCCCTCACCGTAACTTCTAAACCTAACCTCAACCCTTAACCTAACCCTCTCTCTAACGTTAACCTAGCCCAAACCCTAACCATGACTTAACCCTAACACTTACCCTAAACCAAACCCTCACTCTAACCTCAATTCTATACCTAATCCTAACCTTAAACCTAAAACTAACCCCTAGACCCTAACCCTAACCCTAAGCTCAACCCTCCCCCTTAACTTCAACTTCACCCTAACCCTAACCCTAAACTGAACCCTCACCCTAAATCTAACCCTAAACCAGACCCTAACCTTAACCCAAACACCTAACCCTAACGCTAACTCTAACACATCCTTAACCTAAACTTCACCTAAACCTAGCCTAACCTTAACCCTAAAACTAAACCTCACCCTAAACTATCCCCTCACTCTAGCACTAACTCTAAACCTAACCCTAACCGAAATACCCTAAAACATCAGCTTCACTGAAAACCTAACAATAACCCTCACACGAACCCCTAACCCTTTCCCTAAACCTAACCCTATCCCTAATACTAAGCCTAGCCCTGACTTAAAGAGAACCCTTATCCTAAGCCTAAACTTAACCCCAACCTTAACTCTATACTAACCCTAACACTAAACCTAACAATAACCCTAAACCTGACCCTCACCCTAAGCCTAAACCCTAGCACTCACTCTAACTGTAAGCCGGACCCTAACCCTAACCTATCCCTACCCTTTACGGTAAACGCAGCCTTAACCCTAACCTTACCCCTACGCTGACCCTAAACCTAAGCCTACGCCTAACCCTAACACTAATCTTAACCCTAACTCTAACCTTAACCCTAAACCTTACCCTAACCCTCACTATTAACTGAAACTTCACCCTAACCCTAACCCTAACTCTAACTCTAACCCTAACCCTAACACTTACCCTAAACCCTCACCTGAACTGTAAACCTAACCCTAACTCTCACACTAACCCCTAACCGTATCCCCAACCCTAAACCTAATGCTATCCCTAAACTTATCCCTGACCCTAACCCTAAAACAAACCGTAACCCTAATCTAACCCTAACCCTAACATTAACCTAAACTTAACCCTACCCTAACCATAAACCTAAACCTAACACCCTAAACCTAACCTCTACCACTAACTATAAACCTACAACTAATCCTAACTCTTATCCTAACCCTCACCCTTAACCTAAACTTCACACTAACCCTAAACCTACCCCAACCTTAAACATAAACCCTAATCCTAACCCGAACCCTAAAACTAACCTGAACACTAACCTGAACACAAACCCAAACTGTAGCCCTAACCCAAAAAATAACCCTCACCCTATCCTAAACTTCATCCACACCCTAACCCTAACCTTAACCCTAAACCTACACCAAACCAAAACCTAACCCTAAACCTATCTCTAACCTTAATGCTAGTCCACAAGAACCCTGAACCTAACTCATCCAATAGCTCTGAACCTAACCCTAAACCTAATCCTAATCCTAACCCTAGACCTAATCGTAACCATAACCCTAACTCTAACCTCGACCCTAAATAGAACACTAACTCTAACCCTAAACCTGAACCTAAACCTAAATCTTACCCTACACCTAACCCTAACCCTAACTCTAACTCTAACCCTAATCATAATACTTACACTAAACTCTGACCTTAACTGTAAAACTAATCCCCAACCCTAACCCTAATGCTATCCCTAACCCTAACCCTAACACTAACCTGCACCCCTAAGCCCTAACAATAACCCTAACCCAAACCCTAACCCCTTACACCAAAGCCTAACCCAAACCTTAACCCAAAATTTCACCCTAACTCTAACACTAACCCTAAACCTAATCATAAACCTAACCCTAACCCTAAACCAAACCTAACCATGACCCAAACCACAATGCCTAACCAGAATCCTCACCCAAATCCTAACCCTAAACTACACCTCTAACCCCTAACACCTTACCATAACCATAATCCTAACCCTACCCAACCCTCACCCTAAATCTAACCCTCAGCCCAACCACAATGCCTAACACAAACCGGAACCCTAACCCTAACCGTAACACTAAACTTAACCCTGACCTAAAATCTAACCCTAACCCTAAAACTAAACGGAACCCGTAAACTTAACCCGAAACATAACCTTAACACTAACATGAAAACTAACCTAAACCTTCGCCATAACACTAACCCTAACCCTCACCCTATTTTAAACTTCACGCTATCCCTAACCTAAAGCAAACACTACCTATAAGCTGAACCCTACCCCTAAACCTAACCCTAACCTTAACCTTGGCGCACCTGGAACCCTAAGCCTAACCCTTAAAATAACTCTGACCCTAACCCTCAACCTCAACCTAATACTAATCCTAACCCTGACCCTAACCCTAACCTTACCTTTACCCTAACTTTAACGCTACCATAAACGTAAACCTAACCCTAACCCTAACCGTAACACTTGCACAAAACCCTCACCTTAACTGCAAACGTAACTCTAAATCTTACCCTAACCCTAAACTTAATCCTAAATATAACCCTGCCCTAAACCTAACTGAAACACTAACCCCTAACCCTAAGTCTAACACTAATCCTTAGCCTAAACCTAACCTTAAGCCTAAACCTAACCCTAACCACTTTCCCTAACTCTAACCCTAACCCTAACCCGAACCCTCACTCTTAACCAAAATTTCATCCAAAACATAACCCTAAACCTACCCTAACTTCATTCAAACTCTAATCCTAACCAAAACTAAAACTAACCCAACACCTAACTCGACCCCTAACACTGATCCTAATCCTAAACCTAACCCTAACCCTGACCTTAACCTGAACCCTAACCCCTAACCCTAACCCTCACACTTAACATAAACTTCATCCTAACCCTAACACTAAACATAACACTAAATCTCCCCTAACCCTGACCCTAACCCTAATCCTAACCATAAACCTAACCCTAACCCGAACCTTAACCCTAACCCTGACCCTAACTCTTACTCTAACCCTAATCCTAATGCTAAAACTTACCCTAAACTCTCAGGTTAAATGAAAACCTAGCACTAGCCCTCACCGTAACTTCTAAACCTAACCTCAACCCTTAACCTAACCCTCTCTCTAACGTTAACCTAGCCCAAACCCTAACCATGACTTAACCCTAACACTTACCCTAAACCAAACCCTCAATCTAACCTCAATTCTATACCTAATCCTAACCTTAAACCTAAAACTAACCCCTAAACCCTAACCCTAACCCTAAGCTCAACCCTCCCCCTTAACTTCAACTTCACCCTAACCCTAACCCTAAACTGAACCCTCACCCTAAATCTAACCCTAAACCAGACCCTAACCTTACCCCAAACACCTAACCCTAACGCTAACTCTAACACATCCTTAACCTAAACTTCACCCTAAACCCAGCCTAACCTTAACCCTAAAACTAAACCTAACCCTCACTATTAACTGAAACTTCACCCTAACCCTAACCCTAACTCTAACTCTAACCCTAACCCTAACACTTACCCTAAACCCTCACCTGAACTGTAAACCTAACCCTAACTCTCACACTAACCCCTAACCGTATCCCCAACCCTAAACCTAATGCTATCCCTAAACTTATCCCTGACCCTAACCCTAAAACAAACCGTAACCCTAATCTAACCCTAACCCTAACATTAACCTAAACTTAACCCTACCCTAACCATAAACCTAAACCTAACACCCTAAACCTAACCTCTACCACTAACTATAAACCTACAACTAATCCTAACTCTTATCCTAACCCTCACCCTTAACCTAAACTTCACACTAACCCTAAACCTACCCCAACCTTAAACATAAACCCTAATCCTAACCCGAACCCTAAAACTAACCTGAACACTAACCTGAACACAAACCCAAACTGTAGCCCTAACCCAAAAAATAACCCTCACCCTATCCTAAACTTCATCCACACCCTAACCCTAACCTTAACCCTAAACCTACACCAAACCCAAAACCTAACCCTAAACCTATCTCTAACCTTAATGCTAGTCCACAAGAACCCTGAACCTAACTCATACAATAGCCCTGAACCTAACCCTAAACCTAATCCTAATCCTAATCCTAACCCTAGACCTAATCGTAACCATAACCCTAACTCTAACCTCGACCCTAAATAGAACACTAACTCTAACCCTAAACCTGAACGTAAACCTAAATCTTACCCTACACCTAACCCTAACCCTAACTCTAACTCTAACCCTAATCATAATACTTACACTAAACTCTGACCTTAACTGTAAAACTAATCGCCAACCATAACCCTAACCCTAATGCTATCCCTAACCCTAACCCTAACACTAACCTGCACCCCTAAGCCCTAACAATAACCCTAACCCAAACCCTAACCCCTTACACCAAAGCCTAACCCAAACCTTAACCCAAAATTTCACCCTAACTCTAACACTAACCCTAAACCTAATCATAAACCTAACCCTAACCCTAAACCAAACCTAACCATGACCCAAACCACAATGCCTAACCAGAATCCTCACCCAAATCCTAACCCTAAACTACACCTCTAACCCCTAACACCTTACCATAACCATAATCCTAACCCTACCCAACCCTCACCCTAAATCTAACCCTCAGCCCAACCACAATGCCTAACACAAACCGGAACCCTAACCCTAACCGTAACACTAAACTTAACCCTGACCTAAAATCTAACCCTAACCCTAAAACTAAACAGAACCCGTAAACTTATCCCGAAACATAACCTTAACACTAATCTGAAAACTAACCTAAACCTTCGCCATAACACTAACCCTAACCCTCACCCTATTTTAAACTTCACGCTATCCCTAACCTAAAGCAAACACTACCTATAAGCTTAACCCTACCCCTAAACCTAACCCTAACCTTAACCTTGGCGCACCTGGAACCCTAAGCCTAACCCTTAAAATAACTCTGACCCTAACCCACAACCTCAACCTAATATTAATCCTAACCCTGACCCTAACCCTAACCTTACCTTTACCCTAACTTTAACGCTACCGTAAACGTAAACCTAACCCTAACCCTAACCGTAACACTTGCACAAAACCCTCACCTTAACTGCAAACGTAACTCTAAATCTTACCCTAACCCTAAACTTAATCCTAAATATAACCCTGCCCTAAACCTAACTGAAACACTAACCCCGAACCCTAAGTCTAACACTAATCCTTAGCCTAAACCTAACCTTAAGCCTAAACCTAACCCTAACCACTTTCCCTAACTCTAACCCTAACCCTAACCCGAACCCTCACTCTTAACCAAAATTTCACCCGAAACATAACCCTAAACCTACCCTAACTTCATTCAAACTCTAATCCTAACCAAAACTAAAACTAACCCAACACCTAACTCGACCCCTAACACTGATCCTAATCCTAAACCTAACCCTAACCCTGACCTTAACCTGAACCCTAACCCCTAACCCTAACCCTCACACTTAACATAAACTTCATCCTAACCCTAACACTAAACATAACACTAAATCTCCCCCTAACCCTGACCCTAACCCTAATCCTAACCATAAACCTAACCCTAACCCGAACCTTAACCCTAACCCTGACCCTAACTCTTACTCTAACCCTAATCCTAATGCTAAAACTTACCCTAAACTCTCAGGTTAAATGAAAACCTAGCACTAGCCCTCACCGTAACTTCTAAACCTAACCTCAACCCTTAACCTAACCCTCTCTCTAACGTTAACCTAGCCCAAACCCTAACCATGACTTAACCCTAACACTTACCCTAAACCAAACCCTCAATCTAACCTCAATTCTATACCTAATCCTAACCTTAAACCTAAAACTAACCCCTAAACCCTAACCCTAACCCTAAGCTCAACCCTCCCCCTTAACTTCAACTTCACCCTAACCCTAACCCTAAACTGAACCCTCACCCTAAATCTAACCCTAAACCAGACCCTAACCTTAACCCAAACACCTAACCCTAACGCTAACTCTAACACATCCTTAACCTAAACTTCACCCTAAACCCAGCCTAACCTTAACCCTAAAACTAAACCTAACCCTCACTATTAACTGAAACTTCACCCTAACCCTAACCCTAACTCTAACTCTAACCCTAACCCTAACACTTACCCTAAACCCTCACCTGAACTGTAAACCTAACCCTAACTCTCACACTAACCCCTAACCGTATCCCCAACCCTAAACCTAATGCTATCCCTAAACTTATCCCTGACCCTAACCCTAAAACAAACCGTAACCCTAATCTAACCCTAACCCTAACATTAACCTAAACTTAACCCTACCCTAACCATAAACCTAAACCTAACACCCTAAACCTAACCTCTACCACTAACTATAAACCTACAACTAATCCTAACTCTTATCCTAACCCTCACCCTTAACCTAAACTTCACACTAACCCTAAACCTACCCCTAACCTTAAACATAAACCCTAATCCTAACCCGAACCCTAAAACTAACCTGAACACTAACCTGAACACAAACCCAAACTGTAGCCCTAACCCAAAAAATAACCCTCACCCTATCCTAAACTTCATCCACACCCTAACCCTAACCTTAACCCTAAACCTACACCAAACCCAAAACCTAACCCTAAACCTATCTCTAACCTTAATGCTAGTCCACAAGAACCCTGAACCTAACTCATACAATAGCCCTGAACCTAACCCTAAACCTAATCCTAATCCTAATCCTAACCCTAGACCTAATCGTAACCATAACCCTAACTCTAACCTCGACCCTAAATAGAACACTAACTCTAACCCTAAACCTGAACCTAAACCTAAATCTTACCCTACACCTAACCCTAACCCTAACTCTAACTCTAACCCTAATCATAATACTTACACTAAACTCTGACCTTAACTGTAAAACTAATCGCCAACCATAACCCTAACCCTAATGCTATCCCTAACCCTAACCCTAACACTAACCTGCACCCCTAAGCCCTAACAATAACCCTAACCCAAACCCTAACCCCTTACACCAAAACCTAACCCAAACCTTAACCCAAAATTTCACCCTAACTCTAACACTAAACCCTAAACCTAATCATAAACCTAACCCTAACCCTAAACCAAACCTAACCATGACCCAAACCACAATGCCTAACCAGAATCCTCACCCAAATCCTAACCCTAAACTACACCTCTAACCCCTAACACCTTACCATAACCATAATCCTAACCCTACCCAACCCTCACCCTAAATCTAACCCTCAGCCCAACCACAATGCCTAACACAAACCGGAACCCTAACCCTAACCGTAACACTAAACTTAACCCTGACCTAAAATCGAACCCTAACCCTAAAACTAAACGGAACCCGTAAACTTAACCCGAAACATAACCTTAACACTAACCTGAAAACTAACCTAAACCTTCGCCATAACACTAACCCTAACCCTCACCCTATTTTAAACTTCACGCTATCCCTAACCTAAAGCAAACACTACCTATAAGCTGAACCCTACCCCTAAACCTAACCCTAACCTTAACCTTGGCGCACCTGGAACCCTAAGCCTAACCCTTAAAATAACTCTGACCCTAACCCTCAACCTCAACCTAATACTAATCCTAACCCTGACCCTAACCCTAACCTTACCTTTACCCTAACTTTAACGCTACCATAAACGTAAACCTAACCCTAACCCTAACCGTAACACTTGCACAAAACCCTCACCTTAACTGCAAACGTAACTCTAAATCTTACCCTAACCCTAATCTTAATCCTAAATATAACCCTGCCCTAAACCTAACTGAAACACTAACCCCGAACCCTAAGTCTAACACTAATCCTTAGCCTAAACCTAACCTTAAGCCTAAACCTAACCCTAACCACTTTCCCTAACTCTAACCCTAACCCTAACCCGAACCCTCACTCTTAACCAAAATTTCATCCAAAACATAACCCTAAACCTACCCTAACTTCATTCAAACTCTAATCCTAACCAAAACTAAAACTAACCCAACACCTAACTCGACCCCTAACACTGATCCTAATCCTAAACCTAACCCTAACCCTGACCTTAACCTGAACCCTAACCCCTAACCCTAACCCTCACACTTAACATAAACTTCATCCTAACCCTAACACTAAACATAACACTAAATCTCCCCCTAACCCTGACCCTAACCCTAATCCTAACCATAAACCTAACCCTAACCCGAACCTTAACCCTAACCCTGACCCTAACTCTTACTCTAACCCTAATCCTAATGCTAAAACTTACCCTAAACTCTCAGGTTAAATGAAAACCTAGCACTAGCCCTCACCGTAACTTCTAAACCTAACCTCAACCCTTAACCTAACCCTCTCTCTAACGTTAACTTAGCCCAAACCCTAACCATGACTTAACCCTAACACTTACCCTAAACCAAACCCTCAATCTAACCTCAATTCTATACCTAATCCTAACCTTAAACCTAAAACTAACCCCTAAACCCTAACCCTAACCCTAAGCTCAACCCTCCCCCTTAACTTCAACTTCACCCTAACCCTAACCCTAAACTGAACCCTCACCCTAAATCTAACCCTAAACCAGACCCTAACCTTAACCCAAACACCTAACCCTAACGCTAACTCTAACACATCCTTAACCTAAACTTCACCCTAAACCCAGCCTAACCTTAACCCTAAAACTAAACCTAACCCTCACTATTAACTGAAACTTCACCCTAACCCTAACCCTAACTCTAACTCTAACCCTCACCCTAACACTTACCCTAAACCCTCACCTGAACTGTAAACCTAACCCTAACTCTCACACTAACCCCTAACCGTATCCCCAACCCTAAACCTAATGCTATCCCTAAACTTATCCCTGACCCTAACCCTAAAACAAACCGTAACCCTAATCTAACCCTAACCCTAACATTAACCTAAACTTAACCCTACCCTAACCATAAACCTAAACCTAACACCCTAAACCTAACCTCTACCACTAACTATAAACCTACAACTAATCCTAACTCTTATCCTAACCCTCACCCTTAACCTAAACTTCACACTAACCCTAAACCTACCCCTAACCTTAAACATAAACCCTAATCCTAACCCGAACCCTAAAACTAACCTGAACACTAACCTGAACACAAACCCAAACTGTAGCCCTAACCCAAAAAATAACCCTCACCCTATCCTAAACTTCATCCACACCCTAACCCTAACCTTAACCCTAAACCTACACCAAACCCAAAACCTAACCCTAAACCTATCTCTAACCTTAATGCTAGTCCACAAGAACCCTGAACCTAACTCATACAATAGCCCTGAACCTAACCCTAAACCTAATCCTAATCCTAATCCTAACCCTAGACCTAATCGTAACCATAACCCTAACTCTAACCTCGACCCTAAATAGAACACTAACTCTAACCCTAAACCTGAACCTAAACCTAAATCTTACCCTACACCTAACCCTAACCCTAACTCTAACTCTAACCCTAATCATAATACTTACACTAAACTCTGACCTTAACTGTAAAACTAATCGCCAACCATAACCCTAACCCTAATGCTATCCCTAACCCTAACCCTAACACTAACCTGCACCCCTAAGCCCTAACAATAACCCTAACCCAAACCCTAACCCCTTACACCAAAACCTAACCCAAACCTTAACCCAAAATTTCACCCTAACTCTAACACTAAACCCTAAACCTAATCATAAACCTAACCCTAACCCTAAACCAAACCTAACCATGACCCAAACCACAATGCCTAACCAGAATCCTCACCCAAATCCTAACCCTAAACTACACCTCTAACCCCTAACACCTTACCATAACCATAATCCTAACCCTACCCAACCCTCACCCTAAATCTAACCCTCAGCCCAACCACAATGCCTAACACAAACCGGAACCCTAACCCTAACCGTAACACTAAACTTAACCCTGACCTAAAATCTAACCCTAACCCTAAAACTAAACAGAACCCGTAAACTTAACCCGAAACATAACCTTAACACTAACCTGAAAACTAACCTAAACCTTCGCCATAACACTAACCCTAACCCTCACCCTATTTTAAACTTCACGCTATCCCTAACCTAAAGCAAACACTACCTATAAGCTTAACCCTACCCCTAAACCTAACCCTAACCTTAACCTTGGCGCACCTGGAACCCTAAGCCTAACCCTTAAAATAACTCTGACCCTAACCCTCAACCTCAACCTAATACTAATCCTAACCCTGACCCTAACCCTAACCTTACCTTTACCCTAACTTTAACGCTACCATAAACGTAAACCTAACCCTAACCCTAACCGTAACACTTGCACAAAACCCTCACCTTAACTGCAAACGTAACTCTAAATCTTACCCTAACCCTAAACTTAATCCTAAATATAACCCTGCCCTAAACCTAACTGAAACACTAACCCCGAACCCTAAGTCTAACACTAATCCTTAGCCTAAACCTAACCTTAAGCCTAAACCTAACCCTAACCACTTTCCCTAACTCTAACCCTAACCCTAACCCGAACCCTCACTCTTAACCAAAATTTCACCCGAAACATAACCCTAAACCTACCCTAACTTCATTCAAACTCTAATCCTAACCAAAACTAAAACTAACCCAACACCTAACTCGACCCCTAACACTAATCCTAATCCTAAACCTAACCCTAACCCTGACCTTAACCTGAACCCTAACCCCTAACCCTAACCCTCACACTTAACATAAACTTCATCCTAACCCTAACACTAAACATAACACTAAATCTCCCCCTAACCCTGACCCTAACCCTAATCCTAACCATAAACCTAACCCTAACCCGAACCTTAACCCTAACCCTGACCCTAACTCTTACTCTAACCCTAATCCTAATGCTAAAACTTACCCTAAACTCTCAGGTTAAATGAAAACCTAGCACTAGCCCTCACCGTAACTTCTAAACCTAACCTCAACCCTTAACCTAACCCTCTCTCTAACGTTAACTTAGCCCAAACCCTAACCATGACTTAACCCTAACACTTACCCTAAACCAAACCCTCAATCTAACCTCAATTCTATACCTAATCCTAACCTTAAACCTAAAACTAACCCCTAAACCCTAACCCTAACCCTAAGCTCAACCCTCCCCCTTAACTTCAACTTCACCCTAACCCTAACCCTAAACTGAACCCTCACCCTAAATCTAACCCTAAACCAGACCCTAACCTTAACCCAAACACCTAACCCTAACGCTAACTCTAACACATCCTTAACCTAAACTTCACCCTAAACCCAGCCTAACCTTAACCCTAAAACTAAACCTAACCCTCACTATTAACTGAAACTTCACCCTAACCCTAACCCTAACTCTAACTCTAACCCTCACCCTAACACTTACCCTAAACCCTCACCTGAACTGTAAACCTAACCCTAACTCTCACACTAACCCCTAACCGTATCCCCAACCCTAAACCTAATGCTATCCCTAAACTTATCCCTGACCCTAACCCTAAAACAAACCGTAACCCTAATCTAACCCTAACCCTAACATTAACCTAAACTTAACCCTACCCTAACCATAAACCTAAACCTAACACCCTAAACCTAACCTCTACCACTAACTATAAACCTACAACTAATCCTAACTCTTATCCTAACCCTCACCCTTAACCTAAACTTCACACTAACCCTAAACCTACCCCTAACCTTAAACATAAACCCTAATCCTAACCCGAACCCTAAAACTAACCTGAACACTAACCTGAACACAAACCCAAACTGTAGCCCTAACCCAAAAAATAACCCTCACCCTATCCTAAACTTCATCCACACCCTAACCCTAACCTTAACCCTAAACCTACACCAAACCCAAAACCTAACCCTAAACCTATCTCTAACCTTAATGCTAGTCCACAAGAACCCTGAACCTAACTCATACAATAGCCCTGAACCTAACCCTAAACCTAATCCTAATCCTAATCCTAACCCTAGACCTAATCGTAACCATAACCCTAACTCTAACCTCGACCCTAAATAGAACACTAACTCTAACCCTAAACCTGAACCTAAACCTAAATCTTACCCTACACCTAACCCTAACCCTAACTCTAACTCTAACCCTAATCATAATACTTACACTAAACTCTGACCTTAACTGTAAAACTAATCGCCAACCATAACCCTAACCCTAATGCTATCCCTAACCCTAACCCTAACACTAACCTGCACCCCTAAGCCCTAACAATAACCCTAACCCAAACCCTAACCCCTTACACCAAAACCTAACCCAAACCTTAACCCAAAATTTCACCCTAACTCTAACACTAAACCCTAAACCTAATCATAAACCTAACCCTAACCCTAAACCAAACCTAACCATGACCCAAACCACAATGCCTAACCAGAATCCTCACCCAAATCCTAACCCTAAACTACACCTCTAACCCCTAACACCTTACCATAACCATAATCCTAACCCTACCCAACCCTCACCCTAAATCTAACCCTCAGCCCAACCACAATGCCTAACACAAACCGGAACCCTAACCCTAACCGTAACACTAAACTTAACCCTGACCTAAAATCTAACCCTAACCCTAAAACTAAACAGAACCCGTAAACTTAACCCGAAACATAACCTTAACACTAACCTGAAAACTAACCTAAACCTTCGCCATAACACTAACCCTAACCCTCACCCTATTTTAAACTTCACGCTATCCCTAACCTAAAGCAAACACTACCTATAAGCTTAACCCTACCCCTAAACCTAACCCTAACCTTAACCTTGGCGCACCTGGAACCCTAAGCCTAACCCTTAAAATAACTCTGACCCTAACCCTCAACCTCAACCTAATACTAATCCTAACCCTGACCCTAACCCTAACCTTACCTTTACCCTAACTTTAACGCTACCATAAACGTAAACCTAACCCTAACCCTAACCGTAACACTTGCACAAAACCCTCACCTTAACTGCAAACGTAACTCTAAATCTTACCCTAACCCTAAACTTAATCCTAAATATAACCCTGCCCTAAACCTAACTGAAACACTAACCCCGAACCCTAAGTCTAACACTAATCCTTAGCCTAAACCTAACCTTAAGCCTAAACCTAACCCTAACCACTTTCCCTAACTCTAACCCTAACCCTAACCCGAACCCTCACTCTTAACCAAAATTTCACCCGAAACATAACCCTAAACCTACCCTAACTTCATTCAAACTCTAATCCTAACCAAAACTAAAACTAACCCAACACCTAACTCGACCCCTAACACTAATCCTAATCCTAAACCTAACCCTAACCCTGACCTTAACCTGAACCCTAACCCCTAACCCTAACCCTCACACTTAACATAAACTTCATCCTAACCCTAACACTAAACATAACACTAAATCTCCCCCTAACCCTGACCCTAACCCTAATCCTAACCATAAACCTAACCCTAACCCGAACCTTAACCCTAACCCTGACCCTAACTCTTACTCTAACCCTAATCCTAATGCTAAAACTTACCCTAAACTCTCAGGTTAAATGAAAACCTAGCACTAGCCCTCACCGTAACTTCTAAACCTAACCTCAACCCTTAACCTAACCCTCTCTCTAACGTTAACCTAGCCCAAACCCTAACCATGACTTAACCCTAACACTTACCCTAAACCAAACCCTCAATCTAACCTCAATTCTATACCTAATCCTAACCTTAAACCTAAAACTAACCCCTAAACCCTAACCCTAACCCTAAGCTCAACCCTCCCCCTTAACTTCAACTTCACCCTAACCCTAACCCTAAACTGAACCCTCACCCTAAATCTAACCCTAAACCAGACCCTAACCTTAACCCAAACACCTAACCCTAACGCTAACTCTAACACATCCTTAACCTAAACTTCACCCTAAACCCAGCCTAACCTTAACCCTAAAACTAAACCTAACCCTCACTATTAACTGAAACTTCACCCTAACCCTAACCCTAACTCTAACTCTAACCCTAACCCTAACACTTACCCTAAACCCTCACCTGAACTGTAAACCTAACCCTAACTCTCACACTAACCCCTAACCGTATCCCCAACCCTAAACCTAATGCTATCCCTAAACTTATCCCTGACCCTAACCCTAAAACAAACCGTAACCCTAATCTAACCCTAACCCTAACATTAACCTAAACTTAACCCTACCCTAACCATAAACCTAAACCTAACACCCTAAACCTAACCTCTACCACTAACTATAAACCTACAACTAATCCTAACTCTTATCCTAACCCTCACCCTTAACCTAAACTTCACACTAACCCTAAACCTACCCCTAACCTTAAACATAAACCCTAATCCTAACCCGAACCCTAAAACTAACCTGAACACTAACCTGAACACAAACCCAAACTGTAGCCCTAACCCAAAAAATAACCCTCACCCTATCCTAAACTTCATCCACACCCTAACCCTAACCTTAACCCTAAACCTACACCAAACCCAAAACCTAACCCTAAACCTATCTCTAACCTTAATGCTAGTCCACAAGAACCCTGAACCTAACTCATACAATAGCCCTGAACCTAACCCTAAACCTAATCCTAATCCTAATCCTAACCCTAGACCTAATCGTAACCATAACCCTAACTCTAACCTCGACCCTAAATAGAACACTAACTCTAACCCTAAACCTGAACCTAAACCTAAATCTTACCCTACACCTAACCCTAACCCTAACTCTAACTCTAACCCTAATCATAATACTTACACTAAACTCTGACCTTAACTGTAAAACTAATCGCCAACCATAACCCTAACCCTAATGCTATCCCTAACCCTAACCCTAACACTAACCTGCACCCCTAAGCCCTAACAATAACCCTAACCCAAACCCTAACCCCTTACACCAAAACCTAACCCAAACCTTAACCCAAAATTTCACCCTAACTCTAACACTAAACCCTAAACCTAATCATAAACCTAACCCTAACCCTAAACCAAACCTAACCATGACCCAAACCACAATGCCTAACCAGAATCCTCACCCAAATCCTAACCCTAAACTACACCTCTAACCCCTAACACCTTACCATAACCATAATCCTAACCCTACCCAACCCTCACCCTAAATCTAACCCTCAGCCCAACCACAATGCCTAACACAAACCGGAACCCTAACCCTAACCGTAACACTAAACTTAACCCTGACCTAAAATCGAACCCTAACCCTAAAACTAAACGGAACCCGTAAACTTAACCCGAAACATAACCTTAACACTAACCTGAAAACTAACCTAAACCTTCGCCATAACACTAACCCTAACCCTCACCCTATTTTAAACTTCACGCTATCCCTAACCTAAAGCAAACACTACCTATAAGCTGAACCCTACCCCTAAACCTAACCCTAACCTTAACCTTGGCGCACCTGGAACCCTAAGCCTAACCCTTAAAATAACTCTGACCCTAACCCTCAACCTCAACCTAATACTAATCCTAACCCTGACCCTAACCCTAACCTTACCTTTACCCTAACTTTAACGCTACCATAAACGTAAACCTAACCCTAACCCTAACCGTAACACTTGCACAAAACCCTCACCTTAACTGCAAACGTAACTCTAAATCTTACCCTAACCCTAAACTTAATCCTAAATATAACCCTGCCCTAAACCTAACTGAAACACTAACCCCGAACCCTAAGTCTAACACTAATCCTTAGCCTAAACCTAACCTTAAGCCTAAACCTAACCCTAACCACTTTCCCTAACTCTAACCCTAACCCTAACCCGAACCCTCACTCTTAACCAAAATTTCATCCAAAACATAACCCTAAACCTACCCTAACTTCATTCAAACTCTAATCCTAACCAAAACTAAAACTAACCCAACACCTAACTCGACCCCTAACACTGATCCTAATCCTAAACCTAACCCTAACCCTGACCTTAACCTGAACCCTAACCCCTAACCCTAACCCTCACACTTAACATAAACTTCATCCTAACCCTAACACTAAACATAACACTAAATCTCCCCCTAACCCTGACCCTAACCCTAATCCTAACCATAAACCTAACCCTAACCCGAACCTTAACCCTAACCCTGACCCTAACTCTTACTCTAACCCTAATCCTAATGCTAAAACTTACCCTAAACTCTCAGGTTAAATGAAAACCTAGCACTAGCCCTCACCGTAACTTCTAAACCTAACCTCAACCCTTAACCTAACCCTCTCTCTAACGTTAACTTAGCCCAAACCCTAACCATGACTTAACCCTAACACTTACCCTAAACCAAACCCTCAATCTAACCTCAATTCTATACCTAATCCTAACCTTAAACCTAAAACTAACCCCTAAACCCTAACCCTAACCCTAAGCTCAACCCTCCCCCTTAACTTCAACTTCACCCTAACCCTAACCCTAAACTGAACCCTCACCCTAAATCTAACCCTAAACCAGACCCTAACCTTAACCCAAACACCTAACCCTAACGCTAACTCTAACACATCCTTAACCTAAACTTCACCCTAAACCCAGCCTAACCTTAACCCTAAAACTAAACCTAACCCTCACTATTAACTGAAACTTCACCCTAACCCTAACCCTAACTCTAACTCTAACCCTCACCCTAACACTTACCCTAAACCCTCACCTGAACTGTAAACCTAACCCTAACTCTCACACTAACCCCTAACCGTATCCCCAACCCTAAACCTAATGCTATCCCTAAACTTATCCCTGACCCTAACCCTAAAACAAACAGTAACCCTAATCTAACCCTAACCCTAACATTAACCTAAACTTAACCCTACCCTAACCATAAACCTAAACCTAACACCCTAAACCTAACCTCTACCACTAACTATAAACCTACAACTAATCCTAACTCTTATCCTAACCCTCACCCTTAACCTAAACTTCACACTAACCCTAAACCTACCCCTAACCTTAAACATAAACCCTAATCCTAACCCGAACCCTAAAACTAACCTGAACACTAACCTGAACACAAACCCAAACTGTAGCCCTAACCCAAAAAATAACCCTCACCCTATCCTAAACTTCATCCACACCCTAACCCTAACCTTAACCCTAAACCTACACCAAACCCAAAACCTAACCCTAAACCTATCTCTAACCTTAATGCTAGTCCACAAGAACCCTGAACCTAACTCATACAATAGCCCTGAACCTAACCCTAAACCTAATCCTAATCCTAATCCTAACCCTAGACCTAATCGTAACCATAACCCTAACTCTAACCTCGACCCTAAATAGAACACTAACTCTAACCCTAAACCTGAACCTAAACCTAAATCTTACCCTACACCTAACCCTAACCCTAACTCTAACTCTAACCCTAATCATAATACTTACACTAAACTCTGACCTTAACTGTAAAACTAATCGCCAACCATAACCCTAACCCTAATGCTATCCCTAACCCTAACCCTAACACTAACCTGCACCCCTAAGCCCTAACAATAACCCTAACCCAAACCCTAACCCCTTACACCAAAGCCTAACCCAAACCTTAACCCAAAATTTCACCCTAACTCTAACACTAACCCTAAACCTAATCATAAACCTAACCCTAACCCTAAACCAAACCTAACCATGACCCAAACCACAATGCCTAACCAGAATCCTCACCCAAATCCTAACCCTAAACTACACCTCTAACCCCTAACACCTTACCATAACCATAATCCTAACCCTACCCAACCCTCACCCTAAATCTAACCCTCAGCCCAACCACAATGCCTAACACAAACCGGAACCCTAACCCTAACCGTAACACTAAACTTAACCCTGACCTAAAATCTAACCCTAACCCTAAAACTAAACAGAACCCGTAATCTTAACCCGAAACATAACCTTAACACTAACATGAAAACTAACCTAAACCTTCGCCATAACACTAACCCTAACCCTCACCCTATTTTAAACTTCACGCTACCCCTAACCTAAAGCAAACACTACCTATAAGCTTAACCCTACCCCTAAACCTAACCCTAACCTTAACCTTGGCGCACCTGGAACCCTAAGCCTAACCCTTAAAATAACTCTGACCCTAACCCTCAACCTCAACCTAATACTAATCCTAACCCTGACCCTAACCCTAACCTTACCTTTACCCTAACTTTAACGCTACCATAAACGTAAACCTAACCCTAACCCTAACCGTAACACTTGCACAAAACCCTCACCTTAACTGCAAACGTAACTCTAAATCTTACCCTAACCCTAAACTTAATCCTAAATATAACCCTGCCCTAAACCTAACTGAAACACTAACCCCGAACCCTAAGTCTAACACTAATCCTTAGCCTAAACCTAACCTTAAGCCTAAACCTAACCCTAACCACTTTCCCTAACTCTAACCCTAACCCTAACCCGAACCCTCACTCTTAACCAAAATTTCACCCGAAACATAACCCTAAACCTACCCTAACTTCATTCAAACTCTAATCCTAACCAAAACTAAAACTAACCCAACACCTAACTCGACCCCTAACACTAATCCTAATCCTAAACCTAACCCTAACCCTGACCTTAACCTGAACCCTAACCCCTAACCCTAACCCTCACACTTAACATAAACTTCATCCTAACCCTAACACTAAACATAACACTAAATCTCCCCCTAACCCTGACCCTAACCCTAATCCTAACCATAAACCTAACCCTAACCCGAACCTTAACCCTAACCCTGACCTTAACTCTTACTCTAACCCTAATCCTAATGCTAAAACTTACCCTAAACTCTCAGGTTAAATGAAAACCTAGCACTAGCCCTCACCGTAACTTCTAAACCTAACCTCAACCCTTAACCTAACCCTCTCTCTAACGTTAACCTAGCCCAAACCCTAACCATGACTTAACCCTAACACTTACCCTAAACCAAACCCTCAATCTAACCTCAATTCTATACCTAATCCTAACCTTAAACCTAAAACTAACCCCTAAACCCTAACCCTAACCCTAAGCTCAACCCTCCCCCTTAACTTCAACTTCACCCTAACCCTAACCCTAAACTGAACCCTCACCCTAAATCTAACCCTAAACCAGACCCTAACCTTAACCCAAACACCTAACCCTAACGCTAACTCTAACACATCCTTAACCTAAACTTCACCCTAAACCCAGCCTAACCTTAACCCTAAAACTAAACCTAACCCTCACTATTAACTGAAACTTCACCCTAACCCTAACCCTAACTCTAACTCTAACCCTAACCCTAACACTTACCCTAAACCCTCACCTGAACTGTAAACCTAACCCTAACTCTCACACTAACCCCTAACCGTATCCCCAACCCTAAACCTAATGCTATCCCTAAACTTATCCCTGACCCTAACCCTAAAACAAACCGTAACCCTAATCTAACCCTAACCCTAACATTAACCTAAACTTAACCCTACCCTAACCATAAACCTAAACCTAACACCCTAAACCTAACCTCTACCACTAACTATAAACCTACAACTAATCCTAACTCTTATCCTAACCCTCACCCTTAACCTAAACTTCACACTAACCCTAAACCTACCCCAACCTTAAACATAAACCCTAATCCTAACCCGAACCCTAAAACTAACCTGAACACTAACCTGAACACAAACCCAAACTGTAGCCCTAACCCAAAAAATAACCCTCACCCTATCCTAAACTTCATCCACACCCTAACCCTAACCTTAACCCTAAACCTACACCAAACCCAAAACCTAACCCTAAACCTATCTCTAACCTTAATGCTAGTCCACAAGAACCCTGAACCTAACTCATACAATAGCCCTGAACCTAACCCTAAACCTAATCCTAATCCTAATCCTAACCCTAGACCTAATCGTAACCATAACCCTAACTCTAACCTCGACCCTAAATAGAACACTAACTCTAACCCTAAACCTGATCCTAAACCTAAATCTTACCCTACACCTAACCCTAACCCTAACTCTAACTCTAACCCTAATCATAATACTTACACTAAACTCTGACCTTAACTGTAAAACTAATCGCCAACCATAACCCTAACCCTAATGCTATCCCTAACCCTAACCCTAACACTAACCTGCACCCCTAAGCCCTAACAATAACCCTAACCCAAACCCTAACCCCTTACACCAAAACCTAACCCAAACCTTAACCCAAAATTTCACCCTAACTCTAACACTAAACCCTAAACCTAATCATAAACCTAACCCTAACCCTAAACCAAACCTAACCATGACCCAAACCACAATGCCTAACCAGAATCCTCACCCAAATCCTAACCCTAAACTACACCTCTAACCCCTAACACCTTACCATAACCATAATCCTATCCCTACCCAACCCTCACCCTAAATCTAACCCTCAGCCCAACCACAATGCCTAACACAAACCGGAACCCTAACCCTAACCGTAACACTAAACTTAACCCTGACCTAAAATCGAACCCTAACCCTAAAACTAAACGGAACCCGTAAACTTAACCCGAAACATAACCTTAACACTAACCTGAAAACTAACCTAAACCTTCGCCATAACACTAACCCTAACCCTCACCCTATTTTAAACTTCACGCTATCCCTAACCTAAAGCAAACACTACCTATAAGCTTAACCCTACCCCTAAACCTAACCCTAACCTTAACCTTGGCGCACCTGGAACCCTAAGCCTAACCCTTAAAATAACTCTGACCCTAACCCTCAACCTCAACCTAATACTAATCCTAACCCTGACCCTAACCCTAACCTTACCTTTACCCTAACTTTAACGCTACCATAAACGTAAACCTAACCCTAACCCTAACCGTAACACTTGCACAAAACCCTCACCTTAACTGCAAACGTAACTCTAAATCTTACCCTAACCCTAAACTTAATCCTAAATATAACCCTGCCCTAAACCTAACTGAAACACTAACCCCGAACCCTAAGTCTAACACTAATCCTTAGCCTAAACCTAACCTTAAGCCTAAACCTAACCCTAACCACTTTCCCTAACTCTAACCCTAACCCTAACCCGAACCCTCACTCTTAACCAAAATTTCACCCGAAACATAACCCTAAACCTACCCTAACTTCATTCAAACTCTAATCCTAACCAAAACTAAAACTAACCCAACACCTAACTCGACCCCTAACACTGATCCTAATCCTAAACCTAACCCTAACCCTGACCTTAACCTGAACCCTAACCCCTAACCCTAACCCTCACACTTAACATAAACTTCATCCTAACCCTAACACTAAACATAACACTAAATCTCCCCCTAACCCTGACCCTAACCCTAATCCTAACCATAAACCTAACCCTAACCCGAACCTTAACCCTAACCCTGACCCTAACTCTTACTCTAACCCTAATCCTAATGCTAAAACTTACCCTAAACTCTCAGGTTAAATGAAAACCTAGCACTAGCCCTCACCGTAACTTCTAAACCTAACCTCAACCCTTAACCTAACCCTCTCTCTAACGTTAACCTAGCCCAAACCCTAACCATGACTTAACCCTAACACTTACCCTAAACCAAACCCTCAATCTAACCTCAATTCTATACCTAATCCTAACCTTAAACCTAAAACTAACCCCTAAACCCTAACCCTAACCCTAAACTCAACCCTCCCCCTTAACTTCAACTTCACCCTAACCCTAACCCTAAACTGAACCCTCACCCTAAATCTAACCCTAAACCAGACCCTAACCTTAACCCAAACACCTAACCCTAACGCTAACTCTAACACATCCTTAACCTAAACTTCACCCTAAACCCAGCCTAACCTTAACCCTAAAACTAAACCTAACCCTCACTATTAACTGAAACTTCACCCTAACCCTAACCCTAACTCTAACTCTAACCCTAACCCTAACACTTACCCTAAACCCTCACCTGAACTGTAAACCTAACCCTAACTCTCACACTAACCCCTAACCGTATCCCCAACCCTAAACCTAATGCTATCCCTAAACTTATCCCTGACCCTAACCCTAAAACAAACCGTAACCCTAATCTAACCCTAACCCTAACATTAACCTAAACTTAACCCTACCCTAACCATAAACCTAAACCTAACACCCTAAACCTAACCTCTACCACTAACTATAAACCTACAACTAATCCTAACTCTTATCCTAACCCTCACCCTTAACCTAAACTTCACACTAACCCTAAACCTACCCCAACCTTAAACATAAACCCTAATCCTAACCCGAACCCTAAAACTAACCTGAACACTAACCTGAACACAAACCCAAACTGTAGCCCTAACCCAAAAAATAACCCTCACCCTATCCTAAACTTCATCCACACCCTAACCCTAACCTTAACCCTAAACCTACACCAAACCCAAAACCTAACCCTAAACCTATCTCTAACCTTAATGCTAGTCCACAAGAACCCTGAACCTAACTCATACAATAGCCCTGAACCTAACCCTAAACCTAATCCTAATCCTAATCCTAACCCTAGACCTAATCGTAACCATAACCCTAACTCTAACCTCGACCCTAAATAGAACACTAACTCTAACCCTAAACCTGAACCTAAACCTAAATCTTACCCTACACCTAACCCTAACCCTAACTCTAACTCTAACCCTAATCATAATACTTACACTAAACTCTGACCTTAACTGTAAAACTAATCGCCAACCATAACCCTAACCCTAATGCTATCCCTAACCCTAACCCTAACACTAACCTGCACCCCTAAGCCCTAACAATAACCCTAACCCAAACCCTAACCCCTTACACCAAAACCTAACCCAAACCTTAACCCAAAATTTCACCCTAACTCTAACACTAAACCCTAAACCTAATCATAAACCTAACCCTAACCCTAAACCAAACCTAACCATGACCCAAACCACAATGCCTAACCAGAATCCTCACCCAAATCCTAACCCTAAACTACACCTCTAACCCCTAACACCTTACCATAACCATAATCCTAACCCTACCCAACCCTCACCCTAAATCTAACCCTCAGCCCAACCACAATGCCTAACACAAACCGGAACCCTAACCCTAACCGTAACACTAAACTTAACCCTGACCTAAAATCGAACCCTAACCCTAAAACTAAACGGAACCCGTAAACTTAACCCGAAACATAACCTTAACACTAACCTGAAAACTAACCTAAACCTTCGCCATAACACTAACCCTAACCCTCACCCTATTTTAAACTTCACGCTATCCCTAACCTAAAGCAAACACTACCTATAAGCTTAACCCTACCCCTAAACCTAACCCTAACCTTAACCTTGGCGCACCTGGAACCCTAAGCCTAACCCTTAAAATAACTCTGACCCTAACCCTCAACCTCAACCTAATACTAATCCTAACCCTGACCCTAACCCTAACCTTACCTTTACCCTAACTTTAACGCTACCATAAACGTAAACCTAACCCTAACCCTAACCGTAACACTTGCACAAAACCCTCACCTTAACTGCAAACGTAACTCTAAATCTTACCCTAACCCTAAACTTAATCCTAAATATAACCCTGCCCTAAACCTAACTGAAACACTAACCCCGAACCCTAAGTCTAACACTAATCCTTAGCCTAAACCTAACCTTAAGCCTAAACCTAACCCTAACCACTTTCCCTAACTCTAACCCTAACCCTAACCCGAACCCTCACTCTTAACCAAAATTTCACCCGAAACATAACCCTAAACCTACCCTAACTTCATTCAAACTCTAATCCTAACCAAAACTAAAACTAACCCAACACCTAACTCGACCCCTAACACTGATCCTAATCCTAAACCTAACCCTAACCCTGACCTTAACCTGAACCCTAACCCCTAACCCTAACCCTCACACTTAACATAAACTTCATCCTAACCCTAACACTAAACATAACACTAAATCTCCCCCTAACCCTGACCCTAACCCTAATCCTAACCATAAACCTAACCCTAACCCGAACCTTAACCCTAACCCTGACCCTAACTCTTACTCTAACCCTAATCCTAATGCTAAAACTTACCCTAAACTCTCAGGTTAAATGAAAACCTAGCACTAGCCCTCACCGTAACTTCTAAACCTAACCTCAACCCTTAACCTAACCCTCTCTCTAACGTTAACCTAGCCCAAACCCTAACCATGACTTAACCCTAACACTTACCCTAAACCAAACCCTCAATCTAACCTCAATTCTATACCTAATCCTAACCTTAAACCTAAAACTAACCCCTAAACCCTAACCCTAACCCTAAACTCAACCCTCCCCCTTAACTTCAACTTCACCCTAACCCTAACCCTAAACTGAACCCTCACCCTAAATCTAACCCTAAACCAGACCCTAACCTTAACCCAAACACCTAACCCTAACGCTAACTCTAACACATCCTTAACCTAAACTTCACCCTAAACCCAGCCTAACCTTAACCCTAAAACTAAACCTAACCCTCACTATTAACTGAAACTTCACCCTAACCCTAACCCTAACTCTAACTCTAACCCTAACCCTAACACTTACCCTAAACCCTCACCTGAACTGTAAACCTAACCCTAACTCTCACACTAACCCCTAACCGTATCCCCAACCCTAAACCTAATGCTATCCCTAAACTTATCCCTGACCCTAACCCTAAAACAAACCGTAACCCTAATCTAACCCTAACCCTAACATTAACCTAAACTTAACCCTACCCTAACCATAAACCTAAACCTAACACCCTAAACCTAACCTCTACCACTAACTATAAACCTACAACTAATCCTAACTCTTATCCTAACCCTCACCCTTAACCTAAACTTCACACTAACCCTAAACCTACCCCAACCTTAAACATAAACCCTAATCCTAACCCGAACCCTAAAACTAACCTGAACACTAACCTGAACACAAACCCAAACTGTAGCCCTAACCCAAAAAATAACCCTCACCCTATCCTAAACTTCATCCACACCCTAACCCTAACCTTAACCCTAAACCTACACCAAACCCAAAACCTAACCCTAAACCTATCTCTAACCTTAATGCTAGTCCACAAGAACCCTGAACCTAACTCATACAATAGCCCTGAACCTAACCCTAAACCTAATCCTAATCCTAATCCTAACCCTAGACCTAATCGTAACCATAACCCTAACTCTAACCTCGACCCTAAATAGAACACTAACTCTAACCCTAAACCTGAACCTAAACCTAAATCTTACCCTACACCTAACCCTAACCCTAACTCTAACTCTAACCCTAATCATAATACTTACACTAAACTCTGACCTTAACTGTAAAACTAATCGCCAACCATAACCCTAACCCTAATGCTATCCCTAACCCTAACCCTAACACTAACCTGCACCCCTAAGCCCTAACAATAACCCTAACCCAAACCCTAACCCCTTACACCAAAACCTAACCCAAACCTTAACCCAAAATTTCACCCTAACTCTAACACTAAACCCTAAACCTAATCATAAACCTAACCCTAACCCTAAACCAAACCTAACCATGACCCAAACCACAATGCCTAACCAGAATCCTCACCCAAATCCTAACCCTAAACTACACCTCTAACCCCTAACACCTTACCATAACCATAATCCTAACCCTACCCAACCCTCACCCTAAATCTAACCCTCAGCCCAACCACAATGCCTAACACAAACCGGAACCCTAACCCTAACCGTAACACTAAACTTAACCCTGACCTAAAATCGAACCCTAACCCTAAAACTAAACGGAACCCGTAAACTTAACCCGAAACATAACCTTAACACTAACCTGAAAACTAACCTAAACCTTCGCCATAACACTAACCCTAACCCTCACCCTATTTTAAACTTCACGCTATCCCTAACCTAAAGCAAACACTACCTATAAGCTTAACCCTACCCCTAAACCTAACCCTAACCTTAACCTTGGCGCACCT
Source organism: Elephas maximus indicus (assembly GCF_024166365.1). Taxonomy (NCBI): domain Eukaryota; kingdom Metazoa; phylum Chordata; class Mammalia; order Proboscidea; family Elephantidae; genus Elephas; species Elephas maximus. Next base: position 118,730,145 of record NC_064846.1, on the reverse strand, counting down.
GGAACCCTAAGCCTAACCCTTAAAATAACTCTGACCCTAACCCTCAACCTCAACCTAATACTAATCCTAACCCTGACCCTAACCCTAACCTTACCTTTACCCTAACTTTAACGCTACCATAAACGTAAACCTAACCCTAACCCTAACCGTAACACTTGCACAAAACCCTCACCTTAACTGCAAACGTAACTCTAAATCTTACCCTAACCCTAAACTTAATCCTAAATATAACCCTGCCCTAAACCTAACTGAAACACTAACCCCGAACCCTAAGTCTAACACTAATCCTTAGCCTAAACCTAACCTTAAGCCTAAACCTAACCCTAACCACTTTCCCTAACTCTAACCCTAACCCTAACCCGAACCCTCACTCTTAACCAAAATTTCACCCGAAACATAACCCTAAACCTACCCTAACTTCATTCAAACTCTAATCCTAACCAAAACTAAAACTAACCCAACACCTAACTCGACCCCTAACACTGATCCTAATCCTAAACCTAACCCTAACCCTGACCTTAACCTGAACCCTAACCCCTAACCCTAACCCTCACACTTAACATAAACTTCATCCTAACCCTAACACTAAACATAACACTAAATCTCCCCCTAACCCTGACCCTAACCCTAATCCTAACCATAAACCTAACCCTAACCCGAACCTTAACCCTAACCCTGACCCTAACTCTTACTCTAACCCTAATCCTAATGCTAAAACTTACCCTAAACTCTCAGGTTAAATGAAAACCTAGCACTAGCCCTCACCGTAACTTCTAAACCTAACCTCAACCCTTAACCTAACCCTCTCTCTAACGTTAACCTAGCCCAAACCCTAACCATGACTTAACCCTAACACTTACCCTAAACCAAACCCTCAATCTAACCTCAATTCTATACCTAATCCTAACCTTAAACCTAAAACTAACCCCTAAACCCTAACCCTAACCCTAAACTCAACCCTCCCCCTTAACTTCAACTTCACCCTAACCCTAACCCTAAACTGAACCCTCACCCTAAATCTAACCCTAAACCAGACCCTAACCTTAACCCAAACACCTAACCCTAACGCTAACTCTAACACATCCTTAACCTAAACTTCACCCTAAACCCAGCCTAACCTTAACCCTAAAACTAAACCTAACCCTCACTATTAACTGAAACTTCACCCTAACCCTAACCCTAACTCTAACTCTAACCCTAACCCTAACACTTACCCTAAACCCTCACCTGAACTGTAAACCTAACCCTAACTCTCACACTAACCCCTAACCGTATCCCCAACCCTAAACCTAATGCTATCCCTAAACTTATCCCTGACCCTAACCCTAAAACAAACCGTAACCCTAATCTAACCCTAACCCTAACATTAACCTAAACTTAACCCTACCCTAACCATAAACCTAAACCTAACACCCTAAACCTAACCTCTACCACTAACTATAAACCTACAACTAATCCTAACTCTTATCCTAACCCTCACCCTTAACCTAAACTTCACACTAACCCTAAACCTACCCCAACCTTAAACATAAACCCTAATCCTAACCCGAACCCTAAAACTAACCTGAACACTAACCTGAACACAAACCCAAACTGTAGCCCTAACCCAAAAAATAACCCTCACCCTATCCTAAACTTCATCCACACCCTAACCCTAACCTTAACCCTAAACCTACACCAAACCCAAAACCTAACCCTAAACCTATCTCTAACCTTAATGCTAGTCCACAAGAACCCTGAACCTAACTCATACAATAGCCCTGAACCTAACCCTAAACCTAATCCTAATCCTAATCCTAACCCTAGACCTAATCGTAACCATAACCCTAACTCTAACCTCGACCCTAAATAGAACACTAACTCTAACCCTAAACCTGAACCTAAACCTAAATCTTACCCTACACCTAACCCTAACCCTAACTCTAACTCTAACCCTAATCATAATACTTACACTAAACTCTGACCTTAACTGTAAAACTAATCGCCAACCATAACCCTAACCCTAATGCTATCCCTAACCCTAACCCTAACACTAACCTGCACCCCTAAGCCCTAACAATAACCCTAACCCAAACCCTAACCCCTTACACCAAAACCTAACCCAAACCTTAACCCAAAATTTCACCCTAACTCTAACACTAAACCCTAAACCTAATCATAAACCTAACCCTAACCCTAAACCAAACCTAACCATGACCCAAACCACAATGCCTAACCAGAATCCTCACCCAAATCCTAACCCTAAACTACACCTCTAACCCCTAACACCTTACCATAACCATAATCCTAACCCTACCCAACCCTCACCCTAAATCTAACCCTCAGCCCAACCACAATGCCTAACACAAACCGGAACCCTAACCCTAACCGTAACACTAAACTTAACCCTGACCTTAAATCGAACCCTAACCCTAAAACTAAACGGAACCCGTAAACTTAACCCGAAACATAACCTTAACACTAACCTGAAAACTAACCTAAACCTTCGCCATAACACTAACCCTAACCCTCACCCTATTTTAAACTTCACGCTATCCCTAACCTAAAGCAAACACTACCTATAAGCTTAACCCTACCCCTAAACCTAACCCTAACCTTAACCTTGGCGCACCTGGAACCCTAAGCCTAACCCTTAAAATAACTCTGACCCTAACCCTCAACCTCAACCTAATACTAATCCTAACCCTGACCCTAACCCTAACCTTACCTTTACCCTAACTTTAACGCTACCATAAACGTAAACCTAACCCTAACCCTAACCGTAACACTTGCACAAAACCCTCACCTTAACTGCAAACGTAACTCTAAATCTTACCCTAACCCTAAACTTAATCCTAAATATAACCCTGCCCTAAACCTAACTGAAACACTAACCCCGAACCCTAAGTCTAACACTAATCCTTAGCCTAAACCTAACCTTAAGCCTAAACCTAACCCTAACCACTTTCCCTAACTCTAACCCTAACCCTAACCCGAACCCTCACTCTTAACCAAAATTTCACCCGAAACATAACCCTAAACCTACCCTAACTTCATTCAAACTCTAATCCTAACCAAAACTAAAACTAACCCAACACCTAACTCGACCCCTAACACTGATCCTAATCCTAAACCTAACCCTAACCCTGACCTTAACCTGAACCCTAACCCCTAACCCTAACCCTCACACTTAACATAAACTTCATCCTAACCCTAACACTAAACATAACACTAAATCTCCCCCTAACCCTGACCCTAACCCTAATCCTAACCATAAACCTAACCCTAACCCGAACCTTAACCCTAACCCTGACCCTAACTCTTACTCTAACCCTAATCCTAATGCTAAAACTTACCCTAAACTCTCAGGTTAAATGAAAACCTAGCACTAGCCCTCACCGTAACTTCTAAACCTAACCTCAACCCTTAACCTAACCCTCTCTCTAACGTTAACCTAGCCCAAACCCTAACCATGACTTAACCCTAACACTTACCCTAAACCAAACCCTCAATCTAACCTCAATTCTATACCTAATCCTAACCTTAAACCTAAAACTAACCCCTAAACCCTAACCCTAACCCTAAACTCAACCCTCCCCCTTAACTTCAACTTCACCCTAACCCTAACCCTAAACTGAACCCTCACCCTAAATCTAACCCTAAACCAGACCCTAACCTTAACCCAAACACCTAACCCTAACGCTAACTCTAACACATCCTTAACCTAAACTTCACCCTAAACCCAGCCTAACCTTAACCCTAAAACTAAACCTAACCCTCACTATTAACTGAAACTTCACCCTAACCCTAACCCTAACTCTAACTCTAACCCTAACCCTAACACTTACCCTAAACCCTCACCTGAACTGTAAACCTAACCCTAACTCTCACACTAACCCCTAACCGTATCCCCAACCCTAAACCTAATGCTATCCCTAAACTTATCCCTGACCCTAACCCTAAAACAAACCGTAACCCTAATCTAACCCTAACCCTAACATTAACCTAAACTTAACCCTACCCTAACCATAAACCTAAACCTAACACCCTAAACCTAACCTCTACCACTAACTATAAACCTACAACTAATCCTAACTCTTATCCTAACCCTCACCCTTAACCTAAACTTCACACTAACCCTAAACCTACCCCAACCTTAAACATAAACCCTAATCCTAACCCGAACCCTAAAACTAACCTGAACACTAACCTGAACACAAACCCAAACTGTAGCCCTAACCCAAAAAATAACCCTCACCCTATCCTAAACTTCATCCACACCCTAACCCTAACCTTAACCCTAAACCTACACCAAACCCAAAACCTAACCCTAAACCTATCTCTAACCTTAATGCTAGTCCACAAGAACCCTGAACCTAACTCATACAATAGCCCTGAACCTAACCCTAAACCTAATCCTAATCCTAATCCTAACCCTAGACCTAATCGTAACCATAACCCTAACTCTAACCTCGACCCTAAATAGAACACTAACTCTAACCCTAAACCTGAACCTAAACCTAAATCTTACCCTACACCTAACCCTAACCCTAACTCTAACTCTAACCCTAATCATAATACTTACACTAAACTCTGACCTTAACTGTAAAACTAATCGCCAACCATAACCCTAACCCTAATGCTATCCCTAACCCTAACCCTAACACTAACCTGCACCCCTAAGCCCTAACAATAACCCTAACCCAAACCCTAACCCCTTACACCAAAACCTAACCCAAACCTTAACCCAAAATTTCACCCTAACTCTAACACTAAACCCTAAACCTAATCATAAACCTAACCCTAACCCTAAACCAAACCTAACCATGACCCAAACCACAATGCCTAACCAGAATCCTCACCCAAATCCTAACCCTAAACTACACCTCTAACCCCTAACACCTTACCATAACCATAATCCTAACCCTACCCAACCCTCACCCTAAATCTAACCCTCAGCCCAACCACAATGCCTAACACAAACCGGAACCCTAACCCTAACCGTAACACTAAACTTAACCCTGACCTTAAATCGAACCCTAACCCTAAAACTAAACGGAACCCGTAAACTTAACCCGAAACATAACCTTAACACTAACCTGAAAACTAACCTAAACCTTCGCCATAACACTAACCCTAACCCTCACCCTATTTTAAACTTCACGCTATCCCTAACCTAAAGCAAACACTACCTATAAGCTTAACCCTACCCCTAAACCTAACCCTAACCTTAACCTTGGCGCACCTGGAACCCTAAGCCTAACCCTTAAAATAACTCTGACCCTAACCCTCAACCTCAACCTAATACTAATCCTAACCCTGACCCTAACCCTAACCTTACCTTTACCCTAACTTTAACGCTACCATAAACGTAAACCTAACCCTAACCCTAACCGTAACACTTGCACAAAACCCTCACCTTAACTGCAAACGTAACTCTAAATCTTACCCTAACCCTAAACTTAATCCTAAATATAACCCTGCCCTAAACCTAACTGAAACACTAACCCCGAACCCTAAGTCTAACACTAATCCTTAGCCTAAACCTAACCTTAAGCCTAAACCTAACCCTAACCACTTTCCCTAACTCTAACCCTAACCCTAACCCGAACCCTCACTCTTAACCAAAATTTCACCCGAAACATAACCCTAAACCTACCCTAACTTCATTCAAACTCTAATCCTAACCAAAACTAAAACTAACCCAACACCTAACTCGACCCCTAACACTGATCCTAATCCTAAACCTAACCCTAACCCTGACCTTAACCTGAACCCTAACCCCTAACCCTAACCCTCCCACTTAACATAAACTTCATCCTAACCCTAACACTAAACATAACACTAAATCTCCCCCTAACCCTGACCCTAACCCTAATCCTAACCATAAACCTAACCCTAACCCGAACCTTAACCCTAACCCTGACCTTAACTCTTACTCTAACCCTAATCCTAATGCTAAAACTTACCCTAAACTCTCAGGTTAAATGAAAACCTAGCACTAGCCCTCACCGTAACTTCTAAACCTAACCTCAACCCTTAACCTAACCCTCTCTCTAACGTTAACCTAGCCCAAACCCTAACCATGACTTAACCCTAACACTTACCCTAAACCAAACCCTCAATCTAACCTCAATTCTATACCTAATCCTAACCTTAAACCTAAAACTAACCCCTAAACCCTAACCCTAACCCTAAGCTCAACCCTCCCCCTTAACTTCAACTTCACCCTAACCCTAACCCTAAACTGAACCCTCACCCTAAATCTAACCCTAAACCAGACCCTAACCTTAACCCAAACACCTAACCCTAACGCTAACTCTAACACATCCTTAACCTAAACTTCACCCTAAACCCAGCCTAACCTTAACCCTAAAACTAAACCTAACCCTCACTATTAACTGAAACTTCACCCTAACCCTAACCCTAACTCTAACTCTAACCCTAACCCTAACACTTACCCTAAACCCTCACCTGAACTGTAAACCTAACCCTAACTCTCACACTAACCCCTAACCGTATCCCCAACCCTAAACCTAATGCTATCCCTAAACTTATCCCTGACCCTAACCCTAAAACAAACCGTAACCCTAATCTAACCCTAACCCTAACATTAACCTAAACTTAACCCTACCCTAACCATAAACCTAAACCTAACACCCTAAACCTAACCTCTACCACTAACTATAAACCTACAACTAATCCTAACTCTTATCCTAACCCTCACCCTTAACCTAAACTTCACACTAACCCTAAACCTACCCCAACCTTAAACATAAACCCTAATCCTAACCCGAACCCTAAAACTAACCTGAACACTAACCTGAACACAAACCCAAACTGTAGCCCTAACCCAAAAAATAACCCTCACCCTATCCTAAACTTCATCCACACCCTAACCCTAACCTTAACCCTAAACCTACACCAAACCCAAAACCTAACCCTAAACCTATCTCTAACCTTAATGCTAGTCCACAAGAACCCTGAACCTAACTCATACAATAGCCCTGAACCTAACCCTAAACCTAATCCTAATCCTAATCCTAACCCTAGACCTAATCGTAACCATAACCCTAACTCTAACCTCGACCCTAAATAGAACACTAACTCTAACCCTAAACCTGAACCTAAACCTAAATCTTACCCTACACCTAACCCTAACCCTAACTCTAACTCTAACCCTAATCATAATACTTACACTAAACTCTGACCTTAACTGTAAAACTAATCGCCAACCATAACCCTAACCCTAATGCTATCCCTAACCCTAACCCTAACACTAACCTGCACCCCTAAGCCCTAACAATAACCCTAACCCAAACCCTAACCCCTTACACCAAAACCTAACCCAAACCTTAACCCAAAATTTCACCCTAACTCTAACACTAAACCCTAAACCTAATCATAAACCTAACCCTAACCCTAAACCAAACCTAACCATGACCCAAACCACAATGCCTAACCAGAATCCTCACCCAAATCCTAACCCTAAACTACACCTCTAACCCCTAACACCTTACCATAACCATAATCCTAACCCTACCCAACCCTCACCCTAAATCTAACCCTCAGCCCAACCACAATGCCTAACACAAACCGGAACCCTAACCCTAACCGTAACACTAAACTTAACCCTGACCTAAAATCGAACCCTAACCCTAAAACTAAACGGAACCCGTAAACTTAACCCGAAACATAACCTTAACACTAACCTGAAAACTAACCTAAACCTTCGCCATAACACTAACCCTAACCCTCACCCTATTTTAAACTTCACGCTATCCCTAACCTAAAGCAAACACTACCTATAAGCTGAACCCTACCCCTAAACCTAACCCTAACCTTAACCTTGGCGCACCTGGAACCCTAAGCCTAACCCTTAAAATAACTCTGACCCTAACCCTCAACCTCAACCTAATACTAATCCTAACCCTGACCCTAACCCTAACCTTACCTTTACCCTAACTTTAACGCTACCATAAACGTAAACCTAACCCTAACCCTAACCGTAACACTTGCACAAAACCCTCACCTTAACTGCAAACGTAACTCTAAATCTTACCCTAACCCTAAACTTAATCCTAAATATAACCCTGCCCTAAACCTAACTGAAACACTAACCCCGAACCCTAAGTCTAACACTAATCCTTAGCCTAAACCTAACCTTAAGCCTAAACCTAACCCTAACCACTTTCCCTAACTCTAACCCTAACCCTAACCCGAACCCTCACTCTTAACCAAAATTTCATCCGAAACATAACCCTAAACCTACCCTAACTTCATTCAAACTCTAATCCTAACCAAAACTAAAACTAACCCAACACCTAACTCGACCCCTAACACTGATCCTAATCCTAAACCTAACCCTAACCCTGACCTTAACCTGAACCCTAACCCCTAACCCTAACCCTCACACTTAACATAAACTTCATCCTAACCCTAACACTAAACATAACACTAAATCTCCCCCTAACCCTGACCCTAACCCTAATCCTAACCATAAACCTAACCCTAACCCGAACCTTAACCCTAACCCTGACCCTAACTCTTACTCTAACCCTAATCCTAATGCTAAAACTTACCCTAAACTCTCAGGTTAAATGAAAACCTAGCACTAGCCCTCACCGTAACTTCTAAACCTAACCTCAACCCTTAACCTAACCCTCTCTCTAACGTTAACTTAGCCCAAACCCTAACCATGACTTAACCCTAACACTTACCCTAAACCAAACCCTCAATCTAACCTCAATTCTATACCTAATCCTAACCTTAAACCTAAAACTAACCCCTAAACCCTAACCCTAACCCTAAGCTCAACCCTCCCCCTTAACTTCAACTTCACCCTAACCCTAACCCTAAACTGAACCCTCACCCTAAATCTAACCCTAAACCAGACCCTAACCTTAACCCAAACACCTAACCCTAACGCTAACTCTAACACATCCTTAACCTAAACTTCACCCTAAACCCAGCCTAACCTTAACCCTAAAACTAAACCTAACCCTCACTATTAACTGAAACTTCACCCTAACCCTAACCCTAACTCTAACTCTAACCCTCACCCTAACACTTACCCTAAACCCTCACCTGAACTGTAAACCTAACCCTAACTCTCACACTAACCCCTAACCGTATCCCCAACCCTAAACCTAATGCTATCCCTAAACTTATCCCTGACCCTAACCCTAAAACAAACCGTAACCCTAATCTAACCCTAACCCTAACATTAACCTAAACTTAACCCTACCCTAACCATAAACCTAAACCTAACACCCTAAACCTAACCTCTACCACTAACTATAAACCTACAACTAATCCTAACTCTTATCCTAACCCTCACCCTTAACCTAAACTTCACACTAACCCTAAACCTACCCCTAACCTTAAACATAAACCCTAATCCTAACCCGAACCCTAAAACTAACCTGAACACTAACCTGAACACAAACCCAAACTGTAGCCCTAACCCAAAAAATAACCCTCACCCTATCCTAAACTTCATCCACACCCTAACCCTAACCTTAACCCTAAACCTACACCAAACCCAAAACCTAACCCTAAACCTATCTCTAACCTTAATGCTAGTCCACAAGAACCCTGAACCTAACTCATACAATAGCCCTGAACCTAACCCTAAACCTAATCCTAATCCTAATCCTAACCCTAGACCTAATCGTAACCATAACCCTAACTCTAACCTCGACCCTAAATAGAACACTAACTCTAACCCTAAACCTGAACCTAAACCTAAATCTTACCCTACACCTAACCCTAACCCTAACTCTAACTCTAACCCTAATCATAATACTTACACTAAACTCTGACCTTAACTGTAAAACTAATCGCCAACCATAACCCTAACCCTAATGCTATCCCTAACCCTAACCCTAACACTAACCTGCACCCCTAAGCCCTAACAATAACCCTAACCCAAACCCTAACCCCTTACACCAAAGCCTAACCCAAACCTTAACCCAAAATTTCACCCTAACTCTAACACTAACCCTAAACCTAATCATAAACCTAACCCTAACCCTAAACCAAACCTAACCATGACCCAAACCACAATGCCTAACCAGAATCCTCACCCAAATCCTAACCCTAAACTACACCTCTAACCCCTAACACCTTACCATAACCATAATCCTAACCCTACCCAACCCTCACCCTAAATCTAACCCTCAGCCCAACCACAATGCCTAACACAAACCGGAACCCTAACCCTAACCGTAACACTAAACTTAACCCTGACCTAAAATCTAACCCTAACCCTAAAACTAAACGGAACCCGTAATCTTAACCCGAAACATAACCTTAACACTAACATGAAAACTAACCTAAACCTTCGCCATAACACTAACCCTAACCCTCACCCTATTTTAAACTTCACGCTACCCCTAACCTAAAGCAAACACTACCTATAAGCTTAACCCTACCCCTAAACCTAACCCTAACCTTAACCTTGGCGCACCTGGAACCCTAAGCCTAACCCTTAAAATAACTCTGACCCTAACCCTCAACCTCAACCTAATACTAATCCTAACCCTGACCCTAACCCTAACCTTACCTTTACCCTAACTTTAACGCTACCATAAACGTAAACCTAACCCTAACCCTAACCGTAACACTTGCACAAAACCCTCACCTTAACTGCAAACGTAACTCTAAATCTTACCCTAACCCTAAACTTAATCCTAAATATAACCCTGCCCTAAACCTAACTGAAACACTAACCCCGAACCCTAAGTCTAACACTAATCCTTAGCCTAAACCTAACCTTAAGCCTAAACCTAACCCTAACCACTTTCCCTAACTCTAACCCTAACCCTAACCCGAACCCTCACTCTTAACCAAAATTTCACCCGAAACATAACCCTAAACCTACCCTAACTTCATTCAAACTCTAATCCTAACCAAAACTAAAACTAACCCAACACCTAACTCGACCCCTAACACTGATCCTAATCCTAAACCTAACCCTAACCCTGACCTTAACCTGAACCCTAACCCCTAACCCTAACCCTCACACTTAACATAAACTTCATCCTAACCCTAACACTAAACATAACACTAAATCTCCCCCTAACCCTGACCCTAACCCTAATCCTAACCATAAACCTAACCCTAACCCGAACCTTAACCCTAACCCTGACCCTAACTCTTACTCTAACCCTAATCCTAATGCTAAAACTTACCCTAAACTCTCAGGTTAAATGAAAACCTAGCACTAGCCCTCACCGTAACTTCTAAACCTAACCTCAACCCTTAACCTAACCCTCTCTCTAACGTTAACCTAGCCCAAACCCTAACCATGACTTAACCCTAACACTTACCCTAAACCAAACCCTCAATCTAACCTCAATTCTATACCTAATCCTAACCTTAAACCTAAAACTAACCCCTAAACCCTAACCCTAACCCTAAGCTCAACCCTCCCCCTTAACTTCAACTTCACCCTAACCCTAACCCTAAACTGAACCCTCACCCTAAATCTAACCCTAAACCAGACCCTAACCTTAACCCAAACACCTAACCCTAACGCTAACTCTAACACATCCTTAACCTAAACTTCACCCTAAACCCAGCCTAACCTTAACCCTAAAACTAAACCTAACCCTCACTATTAACTGAAACTTCACCCTAACCCTAACCCTAACTCTAACTCTAACCCTAACCCTAACACTTACCCTAAACCCTCACCTGAACTGTAAACCTAACCCTAACTCTCACACTAACCCCTAACCGTATCCCCAACCCTAAACCTAATGCTATCCCTAAACTTATCCCTGACCCTAACCCTAAAACAAACCGTAACCCTAATCTAACCCTAACCCTAACATTAACCTAAACTTAACCCTACCCTAACCATAAACCTAAACCTAACACCCTAAACCTAACCTCTACCACTAACTATAAACCTACAACTAATCCTAACTCTTATCCTAACCCTCACCCTTAACCTAAACTTCACACTAACCCTAAACCTACCCCAACCTTAAACATAAACCCTAATCCTAACCCGAACCCTAAAACTAACCTGAACAATAACCTGAACACAAACCCAAACTGTAGCCCTAACCCAAAAAATAACCCTCACCCTATCCTAAACTTCATCCACACCCTAACCCTAACCTTAACCCTAAACCTACACCAAACCCAAAACCTAACCCTAAACCTATCTCTAACCTTAATGCTAGTCCACAAGAACCCTGAACCTAACTCATACAATAGCCCTGAACCTAACCCTAAACCTAATCCTAATCCTAATCCTAACCCTAGACCTAATCGTAACCATAACCCTAACTCTAACCTCGACCCTAAATAGAACACTAACTCTAACCCTAAACCTGATCCTAAACCTAAATCTTACCCTACACCTAACCCTAACCCTAACTCTAACTCTAACCCTAATCATAATACTTACACTAAACTCTGACCTTAACTGTAAAACTAATCGCCAACCATAACCCTAACCCTAATGCTATCCCTAACCCTAACCCTAACACTAACCTGCACCCCTAAGCCCTAACAATAACCCTAACCCAAACCCTAACCCCTTACACCAAAACCTAACCCAAACCTTAACCCAAAATTTCACCCTAACTCTAACACTAAACCCTAAACCTAATCATAAACCTAACCCTAACCCTAAACCAAACCTAACCATGACCCAAACCACAATGCCTAACCAGAATCCTCACCCAAATCCTAACCCTAAACTACACCTCTAACCCCTAACACCTTACCATAACCATAATCCTATCCCTACCCAACCCTCACCCTAAATCTAACCCTCAGCCCAACCACAATGCCTAACACAAACCGGAACCCTAACCCTAACCGTAACACTAAACTTAACCCTGACCTAAAATCGAACCCTAACCCTAAAACTAAACGGAACCCGTAAACTTAACCCGAAACATAACCTTAACACTAACCTGAAAACTAACCTAAACCTTCGCCATAACACTAACCCTAACCCTCACCCTATTTTAAACTTCACGCTATCCCTAACCTAAAGCAAACACTACCTATAAGCTGAACCCTACCCCTAAACCTAACCCTAACCTTAACCTTGGCGCACCTGGAACCCTAAGCCTAACCCTTAAAATAACTCTGACCCTAACCCTCAACCTCAACCTAATACTAATCCTAACCCTGACCCTAACCCTAACCTTACCTTTACCCTAACTTTAACGCTACCATAAACGTAAACCTAACCCTAACCCTAACCGTAACACTTGCACAAAACCCTCACCTTAACTGCAAACGTAACTCTAAATCTTACCCTAACCCTAAACTTAATCCTAAATATAACCCTGCCCTAAACCTAACTGAAACACTAACCCCGAACCCTAAGTCTAACACTAATCCTTAGCCTAAACCTAACCTTAAGCCTAAACCTAACCCTAACCACTTTCCCTAACTCTAACCCTAACCCTAACCCGAACCCTCACTCTTAACCAAAATTTCACCCGAAACATAACCCTAAACCTACCCTAACTTCATTCAAACTCTAATCCTAACCAAAACTAAAACTAACCCAACACCTAACTCGACCCCTAACACTGATCCTAATCCTAAACCTAACCCTAACCCTGACCTTAACCTGAACCCTAACCCCTAACCCTAACCCTCACACTTAACATAAACTTCATCCTAACCCTAACACTAAACATAACACTAAATCTCCCCCTAACCCTGACCCTAACCCTAATCCTAACCATAAACCTAACCCTAACCCGAACCTTAACCCTAACCCTGACCCTAACTCTTACTCTAACCCTAATCCTAATGCTAAAACTTACCCTAAACTCTCAGGTTAAATGAAAACCTAGCACTAGCCCTCACCGTAACTTCTAAACCTAACCTCAACCCTTAACCTAACCCTCTCTCTAACGTTAACCTAGCCCAAACCCTAACCATGACTTAACCCTAACACTTACCCTAAACCAAACCCTCAATCTAACCTCAATTCTATACCTAATCCTAACCTTAAACCTAAAACTAACCCCTAAACCCTAACCCTAACCCTAAGCTCAACCCTCCCCCTTAACTTCAACTTCACCCTAACCCTAACCCTAAACTGAACCCTCACCCTAAATCTAACCCTAAACCAGACCCTAACCTTAACCCAAACACCTAACCCTAACGCTAACTCTAACACATCCTTAACCTAAACTTCACCCTAAACCCAGCCTAACCTTAACCCTAAAACTAAACCTAACCCTCACTATTAACTGAAACTTCACCCTAACCCTAACCCTAACTCTAACTCTAACCCTAACCCTAACACTTACCCTAAACCCTCACCTGAACTGTAAACCTAACCCTAACTCTCACACTAACCCCTAACCGTATCCCCAACCCTAAACCTAATGCTATCCCTAAACTTATCCCTGACCCTAACCCTAAAACAAACCGTAACCCTAATCTAACCCTAACCCTAACATTAACCTAAACTTAACCCTACCCTAACCATAAACCTAAACCTAACACCCTAAACCTAACCTCTACCACTAACTATAAACCTACAACTAATCCTAACTCTTATCCTAACCCTCACCCTTAACCTAAACTTCACACTAACCCTAAACCTACCCCAACCTTAAACATAAACCCTAATCCTAACCCGAACCCTAAAACTAACCTGAACACTAACCTGAACACAAACCCAAACTGTAGCCCTAACCCAAAAAATAACCCTCACCCTATCCTAAACTTCATCCACACCCTAACCCTAACCTTAACCCTAAACCTACACCAAACCCAAAACCTAACCCTAAACCTATCTCTAACCTTAATGCTAGTCCACAAGAACCCTGAACCTAACTCATACAATAGCCCTGAACCTAACCCTAAACCTAATCCTAATCCTAATCCTAACCCTAGACCTAATCGTAACCATAACCCTAACTCTAACCTCGACCCTAAATAGAACACTAACTCTAACCCTAAACCTGAACCTAAACCTAAATCTTACCCTACACCTAACCCTAACCCTAACTCTAACTCTAACCCTAATCATAATACTTACACTAAACTCTGACCTTAACTGTAAAACTAATCGCCAACCATAACCCTAACCCTAATGCTATCCCTAACCCTAACCCTAACACTAACCTGCACCCCTAAGCCCTAACAATAACCCTAACCCAAACCCTAACCCCTTACACCAAAACCTAACCCAAACCTTAACCCAAAATTTCACCCTAACTCTAACACTAAACCCTAAACCTAATCATAAACCTAACCCTAACCCTAAACCAAACCTAACCATGACCCAAACCACAATGCCTAACCAGAATCCTCACCCAAATCCTAACCCTAAACTACACCTCTAACCCCTAACACCTTACCATAACCATAATCCTAACCCTACCCAACCCTCACCCTAAATCTAACCCTCAGCCCAACCACAATGCCTAACACAAACCGGAACCCTAACCCTAACCGTAACACTAAACTTAACCCTGACCTAAAATCGAACCCTAACCCTAAAACTAAACGGAACCCGTAAACTTAACCCGAAACATAACCTTAACACTAACCTGAAAACTAACCTAAACCTTCGCCATAACACTAACCCTAACCCTCACCCTATTTTAAACTTCACGCTATCCCTAACCTAAAGCAAACACTACCTATAAGCTGAACCCTACCCCTAAACCTAACCCTAACCTTAACCTTGGCGCACCTGGAACCCTAAGCCTAACCCTTAAAATAACTCTGACCCTAACCCTCAACCTCAACCTAATACTAATCCTAACCCTGACCCTAACCCTAACCTTACCTTTACCCTAACTTTAACGCTACCATAAACGTAAACCTAACCCTAACCCTAACCGTAACACTTGCACAAAACCCTCACCTTAACTGCAAACGTAACTCTAAATCTTACCCTAACCCTAAACTTAATCCTAAATATAACCCTGCCCTAAACCTAACTGAAACACTAACCCCGAACCCTAAGTCTAACACTAATCCTTAGCCTAAACCTAACCTTAAGCCTAAACCTAACCCTAACCACTTTCCCTAACTCTAACCCTAACCCTAACCCGAACCCTCACTCTTAACCAAAATTTCACCCGAAACATAACCCTAAACCTACCCTAACTTCATTCAAACTCTAATCCTAACCAAAACTAAAACTAACCCAACACCTAACTCGACCCCTAACACTGATCCTAATCCTAAACCTAACCCTAACCCTGACCTTAACCTGAACCCTAACCCCTAACCCTAACCCTCACACTTAACATAAACTTCATCCTAACCCTAACACTAAACATAACACTAAATCTCCCCCTAACCCTGACCCTAACCCTAATCCTAACCATAAACCTAACCCTAACCCGAACCTTAACCCTAACCCTGACCCTAACTCTTACTCTAACCCTAATCCTAATGCTAAAACTTACCCTAAACTCTCAGGTTAAATGAAAACCTAGCACTAGCCCTCACCGTAACTTCTAAACCTAACCTCAACCCTTAACCTAACCCTCTCTCTAACGTTAACCTAGCCCAAACCCTAACCATGACTTAACCCTAACACTTACTCTAAACCAAACCCTCAATCTAACCTCAATTCTATACCTAATCCTAACCTTAAACCTACAACTAACCCCTAAACCCTAACCCTAACCCTAAGCTCAACCCTCCCCCTTAACTTCAACTTCACCCTAACCCTAACCCTAAACTGAACCCTCACCCTAAATCTAACCCTAAACCAGACCCTAACCTTAACCCAAACACCTAACCCTAACGCTAACTCTAACACATCCTTAACCTAAACTTCACCCTAAACCCAGCCTAACCTTAACCCTAAAACTAAACCTAACCCTCACTATTAACTGAAACTTCACCCTAACCCTAACCCTAACTCTAACTCTAACCCTCACCCTAACACTTACCCTAAACCCTCACCTGAACTGTAAACCTAACCCTAACTCTCACACTAACCCCTAACCGTATCCCCAACCCTAAACCTAATGCTATCCCTAAACTTATCCCTGACCCTAACCCTAAAACAAACCGTAACCCTAATCTAACCCTAACCCTAACATTAACCTAAACTTAACCCTACCCTAACCATAAACCTAAACCTAACACCCTAAACCTAACCTCTACCACTAACTATAAACCTACAACTAATCCTAACTCTTATCCTAACCCTCACCCTTAACCTAAACTTCACACTAACCCTAAACCTACCCCAACCTTAAACATAAACCCTAATCCTAACCCGAACCCTAAAACTAACCTGAACACTAACCTGAACACAAACCCAAACTGTAGCCCTAACCCAAAAAATAACCCTCACCCTATCCTAAACTTCATCCACACCCTAACCCTAACCTTAACCCTAAACCTACACCAAACCCAAAACCTAACCCTAAACCTATCTCTAACCTTAATGCTAGTCCACAAGAACCCTGAACCTAACTCATACAATAGCCCTGAACCTAACCCTAAACCTAATCCTAATCCTAATCCTAACCCTAGACCTAATCGTAACCATAACCCTAACTCTAACCTCGACCCTAAATAGAACACTAACTCTAACCCTAAACCTGAACCTAAACCTAAATCTTACCCTACACCTAACCCTAACCCTAACTCTAACTCTAACCCTAATCATAATACTTACACTAAACTCTGACCTTAACTGTAAAACTAATCGCCAACCATAACCCTAACCCTAATGCTATCCCTAACCCTAACCCTAACACTAACCTGCACCCCTAAGCCCTAACAATAACCCTAACCCAAACCCTAACCCCTTACACCAAAACCTAACCCAAACCTTAACCCAAAATTTCACCCTAACTCTAACACTAAACCCTAAACCTAATCATAAACCTAACCCTAACCCTAAACCAAACCTAACCATGACCCAAACCACAATGCCTAACCAGAATCCTCACCCAAATCCTAACCCTAAACTACACCTCTAACCCCTAACACCTTACCATAACCATAATCCTAACCCTACCCAACCCTCACCCTAAATCTAACCCTCAGCCCAACCACAATGCCTAACACAAACCGGAACCCTAACCCTAACCGTAACACTAAACTTAACCCTGACCTAAAATCGAACCCTAACCCTAAAACTAAACGGAACCCGTAAACTTAACCCGAAACATAACCTTAACACTAACCTGAAAACTAACCTAAACCTTCGCCATAACACTAACCCTAACCCTCACCCTATTTTAAACTTCACGCTATCCCTAACCTAAAGCAAACACTACCTATAAGCTGAACCCTACCCCTAAACCTAACCCTAACCTTAACCTTGGCGCACCTGGAACCCTAAGCCTAACCCTTAAAATAACTCTGACCCTAACCCTCAACCTCAACCTAATACTAATCCTAACCCTGACCCTAACCCTAACCTTACCTTTACCCTAACTTTAACGCTACCATAAACGTAAACCTAACCCTAACCCTAACCGTAACACTTGCACAAAACCCTCACCTTAACTGCAAACGTAACTCTAAATCTTACCCTAACCCTAAACTTAATCCTAAATATAACCCTGCCCTAAACCTAACTGAAACACTAACCCCGAACCCTAAGTCTAACACTAATCCTTAGCCTAAACCTAACCTTAAGCCTAAACCTAACCCTAACCACTTTCCCTAACTCTAACCCTAACCCTAACCCGAACCCTCACTCTTAACCAAAATTTCACCCGAAACATAACCCTAAACCTACCCTAACTTCATTCAAACTCTAATCCTAACCAAAACTAAAACTAACCCAACACCTAACTCGACCCCTAACACTGATCCTAATCCTAAACCTAACCCTAACCCTGACCTTAACCTGAACCCTAACCCCTAACCCTAACCCTCACACTTAACATAAACTTCATCCTAACCCTAACACTAAACATAACACTAAATCTCCCCCTAACCCTGACCCTAACCCTAATCCTAACCATAAACCTAACCCTAACCCGAACCTTAACCCTAACCCTGACCCTAACTCTTACTCTAACCCTAATCCTAATGCTAAAACTTACCCTAAACTCTCAGGTTAAATGAAAACCTAGCACTAGCCCTCACCGTAACTTCTAAACCTAACCTCAACCCTTAACCTAACCCTCTCTCTAACGTTAACCTAGCCCAAACCCTAACCATGACTTAACCCTAACACTTACCCTAAACCAAACCCTCAATCTAACCTCAATTCTATACCTAATCCTAACCTTAAACCTAAAACTAACCCCTAAACCCTAACCCTAACCCTAAGCTCAACCCTCCCCCTTAACTTCAACTTCACCCTAACCCTAACCCTAAACTGAACCCTCACCCTAAATCTAACCCTAAACCAGACCCTAACCTTACCCCAAACACCTAACCCTAACGCTAACTCTAACACATCCTTAACCTAAACTTCACCCTAAACCCAGCCTAACCTTAACCCTAAAACTAAACCTAACCCTCACTATTAACTGAAACTTCACCCTAACCCTAACCCTAACTCTAACTCTAACCCTCACCCTAACACTTACCCTAAACCCTCACCTGAACTGTAAACCTAACCCTAACTCTCACACTAACCCCTAACCGTATCCCCAACCCTAAACCTAATGCTATCCCTAAACTTATCCCTGACCCTAACCCTAAAACAAACCGTAACCCTAATCTAACCCTAACCCTAACATTAACCTAAACTTAACCCTACCCTAACCATAAACCTAAACCTAACACCCTAAACCTAACCTCTACCACTAACTATAAACCTACAACTAATCCTAACTCTTATCCTAACCCTCACCCTTAACCTAAACTTCACACTAACCCTAAACCTACCCCAACCTTAAACATAAACCCTAATCCTAACCCGAACCCTAAAACTAACCTGAACACTAACCTGAACACAAACCCAAACTGTAGCCCTAACCCAAAAAATAACCCTCACCCTATCCTAAACTTCATCCACACCCTAACCCTAACCTTAACCCTAAACCTACACCAAACCCAAAACCTAACCCTAAACCTATCTCTAACCTTAATGCTAGTCCACAAGAACCCTGAACCTAACTCATACAATAGCCCTGAACCTAACCCTAAACCTAATCCTAATCCTAATCCTAACCCTAGACCTAATCGTAACCATAACCCTAACTCTAACCTCGACCCTAAATAGAACACTAACTCTAACCCTAAACCTGAACCTAAACCTAAATCTTACCCTACACCTAACCCTAACCCTAACTCTAACTCTAACCCTAATCATAATACTTACACTAAACTCTGACCTTAACTGTAAAACTAATCGCCAACCATAACCCTAACCCTAATGCTATCCCTAACCCTAACCCTAACACTAACCTGCACCCCTAAGCCCTAACAATAACCCTAACCCAAACCCTAACCCCTTACACCAAAACCTAACCCAAACCTTAACCCAAAATTTCACCCTAACTCTAACACTAAACCCTAAACCTAATCATAAACCTAACCCTAACCCTAAACCAAACCTAACCATGACCCAAACCACAATGCCTAACCAGAATCCTCACCCAAATCCTAACCCTAAACTACACCTCTAACCCCTAACACCTTACCATAACCATAATCCTAACCCTACCCAACCCTCACCCTAAATCTAACCCTCAGCCCAACCACAATGCCTAACACAAACCGGAACCCTAACCCTAACCGTAACACTAAACTTAACCCTGACCTAAAATCGAACCCTAACCCTAAAACTAAACGGAACCCGTAAACTTAACCCGAAACATAACCTTAACACTAACCTGAAAACTAACCTAAACCTTCGCCATAACACTAACCCTAACCCTCACCCTATTTTAAACTTCACGCTATCCCTAACCTAAAGCAAACACTACCTATAAGCTGAACCCTACCCCTAAACCTAACCCTAACCTTAACCTTGGCGCACCTGGAACCCTAAGCCTAACCCTTAAAATAACTCTGACCCTAACCCTCAACCTCAACCTAATACTAATCCTAACCCTGACCCTAACCCTAACCTTACCTTTACCCTAACTTTAACGCTACCATAAACGTAAACCTAACCCTAACCCTAACCGTAACACTTGCACAAAACCCTCACCTTAACTGCAAACGTAACTCTAAATCTTACCCTAACCCTAAACTTAATCCTAAATATAACCCTGCCCTAAACCTAACTGAAACACTAACCCCGAACCCTAAGTCTAACACTAATCCTTAGCCTAAACCTAACCTTAAGCCTAAACCTAACCCTAACCACTTTCCCTAACTCTAACCCTAACCCTAACCCGAACCCTCACTCTTAACCAAAATTTCACCCGAAACATAACCCTAAACCTACCCTAACTTCATTCAAACTCTAATCCTAACCAAAACTAAAACTAACCCAACACCTAACTCGACCCCTAACACTGATCCTAATCCTAAACCTAACCCTAACCCTGACCTTAACCTGAACCCTAACCCCTAACCCTAACCCTCACACTTAACATAAACTTCATCCTAACCCTAACACTAAACATAACACTAAATCTCCCCCTAACCCTGACCCTAACCCTAATCCTAACCATAAACCTAACCCTAACCCGAACCTTAACCCTAACCCTGACCCTAACTCTTACTCTAACCCTAATCCTAATGCTAAAACTTACCCTAAACTCTCAGGTTAAATGAAAACCTAGCACTAGCCCTCACCGTAACTTCTAAACCTAACCTCAACCCTTAACCTAACCCTCTCTCTAACGTTAACCTAGCCCAAACCCTAACCATGACTTAACCCTAACACTTACCCTAAACCAAACCCTCAATCTAACCTCAATTCTATACCTAATCCTAACCTTAAACCTAAAACTAACCCCTAAACCCTAACCCTAACCCTAAGCTCAACCCTCCCCCTTAACTTCAACTTCACCCTAACCCTAACCCTAAACTGAACCCTCACCCTAAATCTAACCCTAAACCAGACCCTAACCTTAACCCAAACACCTAACCCTAACGCTAACTCTAACACATCCTTAACCTAAACTTCACCCTAAACCCAGCCTAACCTTAACCCTAAAACTAAACCTAACCCTCACTATTAACTGAAACTTCACCCTAACCCTAACCCTAACTCTAACTCTAACCCTCACCCTAACACTTACCCTAAACCCTCACCTGAACTGTAAACCTAACCCTAACTCTCACACTAACCCCTAACCGTATCCCCAACCCTAAACCTAATGCTATCCCTAAACTTATCCCTGACCCTAACCCTAAAACAAACCGTAACCCTAATCTAACCCTAACCCTAACATTAACCTAAACTTAACCCTACCCTAACCATAAACCTAAACCTAACACCCTAAACCTAACCTCTACCACTAACTATAAACCTACAACTAATCCTAACTCTTATCCTAACCCTCACCCTTAACCTAAACTTCACACTAACCCTAAACCTACCCCAACCTTAAACATAAACCCTAATCCTAACCCGAACCCTAAAACTAACCTGAACACTAACCTGAACACAAACCCAAACTGTAGCCCTAACCCAAAAAATAACCCTCACCCTATCCTAAACTTCATCCACACCCTAACCCTAACCTTAACCCTAAACCTACACCAAACCCAAAACCTAACCCTAAACCTATCTCTAACCTTAATGCTAGTCCACAAGAACCCTGAACCTAACTCATACAATAGCCCTGAACCTAACCCTAAACCTAATCCTAATCCTAATCCTAACCCTAGACCTAATCGTAACCATAACCCTAACTCTAACCTCGACCCTAAATAGAACACTAACTCTAACCCTAAACCTGAACCTAAACCTAAATCTTACCCTACACCTAACCCTAACCCTAACTCTAACTCTAACCCTAATCATAATACTTACACTAAACTCTGACCTTAACTGTAAAACTAATCGCCAACCATAACCCTAACCCTAATGCTATCCCTAACCCTAACCCTAACACTAACCTGCACCCCTAAGCCCTAACAATAACCCTAACCCAAACCCTAACCCCTTACACCAAAACCTAACCCAAACCTTAACCCAAAATTTCACCCTAACTCTAACACTAAACCCTAAACCTAATCATAAACCTAACCCTAACCCTAAACCAAACCTAACCATGACCCAAACCACAATGCCTAACCAGAATCCTCACCCAAATCCTAACCCTAAACTACACCTCTAACCCCTAACACCTTACCATAACCATAATCCTAACCCTACCCAACCCTCACCCTAAATCTAACCCTCAGCCCAACCACAATGCCTAACACAAACCGGAACCCTAACCCTAACCGTAACACTAAACTTAACCCTGACCTAAAATCGAACCCTAACCCTAAAACTAAACGGAACCCGTAAACTTAACCCGAAACATAACCTTAACACTAACCTGAAAACTAACCTAAACCTTCGCCATAACACTAACCCTAACCCTCACCCTATTTTAAACTTCACGCTATCCCTAACCTAAAGCAAACACTACCTATAAGCTGAACCCTACCCCTAAACCTAACCCTAACCTTAACCTTGGCGCACCTGGAACCCTAAGCCTAACCCTTAAAATAACTCTGACCCTAACCCTCAACCTCAACCTAATACTAATCCTAACCCTGACCCTAACCCTAACCTTACCTTTACCCTAACTTTAACGCTACCATAAACGTAAACCTAACCCTAACCCTAACCGTAACACTTGCACAAAACCCTCACCTTAACTGCAAACGTAACTCTAAATCTTACCCTAACCCTAAACTTAATCCTAAATATAACCCTGCCCTAAACCTAACTGAAACACTAACCCCGAACCCTAAGTCTAACACTAATCCTTAGCCTAAACCTAACCTTAAGCCTAAACCTAACCCTAACCACTTTCCCTAACTCTAACCCTAACCCTAACCCGAACCCTCACTCTTAACCAAAATTTCACCCGAAACATAACCCTAAACCTACCCTAACTTCATTCAAACTCTAATCCTAACCAAAACTAAAACTAACCCAACACCTAACTCGACCCCTAACACTGATCCTAATCCTAAACCTAACCCTAACCCTGACCTTAACCTGAACCCTAACCCCTAACCCTAACCCTCACACTTAACATAAACTTCATCCTAACCCTAACACTAAACATAACACTAAATCTCCCCCTAACCCTGACCCTAACCCTAATCCTAACCATAAACCTAACCCTAACCCGAACCTTAACCCTAACCCTGACCCTAACTCTTACTCTAACCCTAATCCTAATGCTAAAACTTACCCTAAACTCTCAGGTTAAATGAAAACCTAGCACTAGCCCTCACCGTAACTTCTAAACCTAACCTCAACCCTTAACCTAACCCTCTCTCTAACGTTAACCTAGCCCAAACCCTAACCATGACTTAACCCTAACACTTACCCTAAACCAAACCCTCAATCTAACCTCAATTCTATACCTAATCCTAACCTTAAACCTAAAACTAACCCCTAAACCCTAACCCTAACCCTAAGCTCAACCCTCCCCCTTAACTTCAACTTCACCCTAACCCTAACCCTAAACTGAACCCTCACCCTAAATCTAACCCTAAACCAGACCCTAACCTTAACCCAAACACCTAACCCTAACGCTAACTCTAACACATCCTTAACCTAAACTTCACCCTAAACCCAGCCTAACCTTAACCCTAAAACTAAACCTAACCCTCACTATTAACTGAAACTTCACCCTAACCCTAACCCTAACTCTAACTCTAACCCTCACCCTAACACTTACCCTAAACCCTCACCTGAACTGTAAACCTAACCCTAACTCTCACACTAACCCCTAACCGTATCCCCAACCCTAAACCTAATGCTATCCCTAAACTTATCCCTGACCCTAACCCTAAAACAAACCGTAACCCTAATCTAACCCTAACCCTAACATTAACCTAAACTTAACCCTACCCTAACCATAAACCTAAACCTAACACCCTAAACCTAACCTCTACCACTAACTATAAACCTACAACTAATCCTAACTCTTATCCTAACCCTCACCCTTAACCTAAACTTCACACTAACCCTAAACCTACCCCAACCTTAAACATAAACCCTAATCCTAACCCGAACCCTAAAACTAACCTGAACACTAACCTGAACACAAACCCAAACTGTAGCCCTAACCCAAAAAATAACCCTCACCCTATCCTAAACTTCATCCACACCCTAACCCTAACCTTAACCCTAAACCTACACCAAACCCAAAACCTAACCCTAAACCTATCTCTAACCTTAATGCTAGTCCACAAGAACCCTGAACCTAACTCATACAATAGCCCTGAACCTAACCCTAAACCTAATCCTAATCCTAATCCTAACCCTAGACCTAATCGTAACCATAACCCTAACTCTAACCTCGACCCTAAATAGAACACTAACTCTAACCCTAAACCTGAACCTAAACCTAAATCTTACCCTACACCTAACCCTAACCCTAACTCTAACTCTAACCCTAATCATAATACTTACACTAAACTCTGACCTTAACTGTAAAACTAATCGCCAACCATAACCCTAACCCTAATGCTATCCCTAACCCTAACCCTAACACTAACCTGCACCCCTAAGCCCTAACAATAACCCTAACCCAAACCCTAACCCCTTACACCAAAACCTAACCCAAACCTTAACCCAAAATTTCACCCTAACTCTAACACTAAACCCTAAACCTAATCATAAACCTAACCCTAACCCTAAACCAAACCTAACCATGACCCAAACCACAATGCCTAACCAGAATCCTCACCCAAATCCTAACCCTAAACTACACCTCTAACCCCTAACACCTTACCATAACCATAATCCTAACCCTACCCAACCCTCACCCTAAATCTAACCCTCAGCCCAACCACAATGCCTAACACAAACCGGAACCCTAACCCTAACCGTAACACTAAACTTAACCCTGACCTAAAATCGAACCCTAACCCTAAAACTAAACGGAACCCGTAAACTTAACCCGAAACATAACCTTAACACTAACCTGAAAACTAACCTAAACCTTCGCCATAACACTAACCCTAACCCTCACCCTATTTTAAACTTCACGCTATCCCTAACCTAAAGCAAACACTACCTATAAGCTGAACCCTACCCCTAAACCTAACCCTAACCTTAACCTTGGCGCACCTGGAACCCTAAGCCTAACCCTTAAAATAACTCTGACCCTAACCCTCAACCTCAACCTAATACTAATCCTAACCCTGACCCTAACCCTAACCTTACCTTTACCCTAACTTTAACGCTACCATAAACGTAAACCTAACCCTAACCCTAACCGTAACACTTGCACAAAACCCTCACCTTAACTGCAAACGTAACTCTAAATCTTACCCTAACCCTAAACTTAATCCTAAATATAACCCTGCCCTAAACCTAACTGAAACACTAACCCCGAACCCTAAGTCTAACACTAATCCTTAGCCTAAACCTAACCTTAAGCCTAAACCTAACCCTAACCACTTTCCCTAACTCTAACCCTAACCCTAACCCGAACCCTCACTCTTAACCAAAATTTCACCCGAAACATAACCCTAAACCTACCCTAACTTCATTCAAACTCTAATCCTAACCAAAACTAAAACTAACCCAACACCTAACTCGACCCCTAACACTGATCCTAATCCTAAACCTAACCCTAACCCTGACCTTAACCTGAACCCTAACCCCTAACCCTAACCCTCACACTTAACATAAACTTCATCCTAACCCTAACACTAAACATAACACTAAATCTCCCCCTAACCCTGACCCTAACCCTAATCCTAACCATAAACCTAACCCTAACCCGAACCTTAACCCTAACCCTGACCCTAACTCTTACTCTAACCCTAATCCTAATGCTAAAACTTACCCTAAACTCTCAGGTTAAATGAAAACCTAGCACTAGCCCTCACCGTAACTTCTAAACCTAACCTCAACCCTTAACCTAACCCTCTCTCTAACGTTAACCTAGCCCAAACCCTAACCATGACTTAACCCTAACACTTACCCTAAACCAAACCCTCAATCTAACCTCAATTCTATACCTAATCCTAACCTTAAACCTAAAACTAACCCCTAAACCCTAACCCTAACCCTAAGCTCAACCCTCCCCCTTAACTTCAACTTCACCCTAACCCTAACCCTAAACTGAACCCTCACCCTAAATCTAACCCTAAACCAGACCCTAACCTTAACCCAAACACCTAACCCTAACGCTAACTCTAACACATCCTTAACCTAAACTTCACCCTAAACCCAGCCTAACCTTAACCCTAAAACTAAACCTAACCCTCACTATTAACTGAAACTTCACCCTAACCCTAACCCTAACTCTAACTCTAACCCTCACCCTAACACTTACCCTAAACCCTCACCTGAACTGTAAACCTAACCCTAACTCTCACACTAACCCCTAACCGTATCCCCAACCCTAAACCTAATGCTATCCCTAAACTTATCCCTGACCCTAACCCTAAAACAAACCGTAACCCTAATCTAACCCTAACCCTAACATTAACCTAAACTTAACCCTACCCTAACCATAAACCTAAACCTAACACCCTAAACCTAACCTCTACCACTAACTATAAACCTACAACTAATCCTAACTCTTATCCTAACCCTCACCCTTAACCTAAACTTCACACTAACCCTAAACCTACCCCAACCTTAAACATAAACCCTAATCCTAACCCGAACCCTAAAACTAACCTGAACACTAACCTGAACACAAACCCAAACTGTAGCCCTAACCCAAAAAATAACCCTCACCCTATCCTAAACTTCATCCACACCCTAACCCTAACCTTAACCCTAAACCTACACCAAACCCAAAACCTAACCCTAAACCTATCTCTAACCTTAATGCTAGTCCACAAGAACCCTGAACCTAACTCATACAATAGCCCTGAACCTAACCCTAAACCTAATCCTAATCCTAATCCTAACCCTAGACCTAATCGTAACCATAACCCTAACTCTAACCTCGACCCTAAATAGAACACTAACTCTAACCCTAAACCTGAACCTAAACCTAAATCTTACCCTACACCTAACCCTAACCCTAACTCTAACTCTAACCCTAATCATAATACTTACACTAAACTCTGACCTTAACTGTAAAACTAATCGCCAACCATAACCCTAACCCTAATGCTATCCCTAACCCTAACCCTAACACTAACCTGCACCCCTAAGCCCTAACAATAACCCTAACCCAAACCCTAACCCCTTACACCAAAACCTAACCCAAACCTTAACCCAAAATTTCACCCTAACTCTAACACTAAACCCTAAACCTAATCATAAACCTAACCCTAACCCTAAACCAAACCTAACCATGACCCAAACCACAATGCCTAACCAGAATCCTCACCCAAATCCTAACCCTAAACTACACCTCTAACCCCTAACACCTTACCATAACCATAATCCTAACCCTACCCAACCCTCACCCTAAATCTAACCCTCAGCCCAACCACAATGCCTAACACAAACCGGAACCCTAACCCTAACCGTAACACTAAACTTAACCCTGACCTAAAATCGAACCCTAACCCTAAAACTAAACGGAACCCGTAAACTTAACCCGAAACATAACCTTAACACTAACCTGAAAACTAACCTAAACCTTCGCCATAACACTAACCCTAACCCTCACCCTATTTTAAACTTCACGCTATCCCTAACCTAAAGCAAACACTACCTATAAGCTGAACCCTACCCCTAAACCTAACCCTAACCTTAACCTTGGCGCACCTGGAACCCTAAGCCTAACCCTTAAAATAACTCTGACCCTAACCCTCAACCTCAACCTAATACTAATCCTAACCCTGACCCTAACCCTAACCTTACCTTTACCCTAACTTTAACGCTACCATAAACGTAAACCTAACCCTAACCCTAACCGTAACACTTGCACAAAACCCTCACCTTAACTGCAAACGTAACTCTAAATCTTACCCTAACCCTAAACTTAATCCTAAATATAACCCTGCCCTAAACCTAACTGAAACACTAACCCCGAACCCTAAGTCTAACACTAATCCTTAGCCTAAACCTAACCTTAAGCCTAAACCTAACCCTAACCACTTTCCCTAACTCTAACCCTAACCCTAACCCGAACCCTCACTCTTAACCAAAATTTCACCCGAAACATAACCCTAAACCTACCCTAACTTCATTCAAACTCTAATCCTAACCAAAACTAAAACTAACCCAACACCTAACTCGACCCCTAACACTGATCCTAATCCTAAACCTAACCCTAACCCTGACCTTAACCTGAACCCTAACCCCTAACCCTAACCCTCACACTTAACATAAACTTCATCCTAACCCTAACACTAAACATAACACTAAATCTCCCCCTAACCCTGACCCTAACCCTAATCCTAACCATAAACCTAACCCTAACCCGAACCTTAACCCTAACCCTGACCCTAACTCTTACTCTAACCCTAATCCTAATGCTAAAACTTACCCTAAACTCTCAGGTTAAATGAAAACCTAGCACTAGCCCTCACCGTAACTTCTAAACCTAACCTCAACCCTTAACCTAACCCTCTCTCTAACGTTAACCTAGCCCAAACCCTAACCATGACTTAACCCTAACACTTACCCTAAACCAAACCCTCAATCTAACCTCAATTCTATACCTAATCCTAACCTTAAACCTAAAACTAACCCCTAAACCCTAACCCTAACCCTAAGCTCAACCCTCCCCCTTAACTTCAACTTCACCCTAACCCTAACCCTAAACTGAACCCTCACCCTAAATCTAACCCTAAACCAGACCCTAACCTTAACCCAAACACCTAACCCTAACGCTAACTCTAACACATCCTTAACCTAAACTTCACCCTAAACCCAGCCTAACCTTAACCCTAAAACTAAACCTAACCCTCACTATTAACTGAAACTTCACCCTAACCCTAACCCTAACTCTAACTCTAACCCTCACCCTAACACTTACCCTAAACCCTCACCTGAACTGTAAACCTAACCCTAACTCTCACACTAACCCCTAACCGTATCCCCAACCCTAAACCTAATGCTATCCCTAAACTTATCCCTGACCCTAACCCTAAAACAAACCGTAACCCTAATCTAACCCTAACCCTAACATTAACCTAAACTTAACCCTACCCTAACCATAAACCTAAACCTAACACCCTAAACCTAACCTCTACCACTAACTATAAACCTACAACTAATCCTAACTCTTATCCTAACCCTCACCCTTAACCTAAACTTCACACTAACCCTAAACCTACCCCAACCTTAAACATAAACCCTAATCCTAACCCGAACCCTAAAACTAACCTGAACACTAACCTGAACACAAACCCAAACTGTAGCCCTAACCCAAAAAATAACCCTCACCCTATCCTAAACTTCATCCACACCCTAACCCTAACCTTAACCCTAAACCTACACCAAACCCAAAACCTAACCCTAAACCTATCTCTAACCTTAATGCTAGTCCACAAGAACCCTGAACCTAACTCATACAATAGCCCTGAACCTAACCCTAAACCTAATCCTAATCCTAATCCTAACCCTAGACCTAATCGTAACCATAACCCTAACTCTAACCTCGACCCTAAATAGAACACTAACTCTAACCCTAAACCTGAACCTAAACCTAAATCTTACCCTACACCTAACCCTAACCCTAACTCTAACTCTAACCCTAATCATAATACTTACACTAAACTCTGACCTTAACTGTAAAACTAATCGCCAACCATAACCCTAACCCTAATGCTATCCCTAACCCTAACCCTAACACTAACCTGCACCCCTAAGCCCTAACAATAACCCTAACCCAAACCCTAACCCCTTACACCAAAACCTAACCCAAACCTTAACCCAAAATTTCACCCTAACTCTAACACTAAACCCTAAACCTAATCATAAACCTAACCCTAACCCTAAACCAAACCTAACCATGACCCAAACCACAATGCCTAACCAGAATCCTCACCCAAATCCTAACCCTAAACTACACCTCTAACCCCTAACACCTTACCATAACCATAATCCTAACCCTACCCAACCCTCACCCTAAATCTAACCCTCAGCCCAACCACAATGCCTAACACAAACCGGAACCCTAACCCTAACCGTAACACTAAACTTAACCCTGACCTAAAATCGAACCCTAACCCTAAAACTAAACGGAACCCGTAAACTTAACCCGAAACATAACCTTAACACTAACCTGAAAACTAACCTAAACCTTCGCCATAACACTAACCCTAACCCTCACCCTATTTTAAACTTCACGCTATCCCTAACCTAAAGCAAACACTACCTATAAGCTTAACCCTACCCCTAAACCTAACCCTAACCTTAACCTTGGCGCACCTGGAACCCTAAGCCTAACCCTTAAAATAACTCTGACCCTAACCCTCAACCTCAACCTAATACTAATCCTAACCCTGACCCTAACCCTAACCTTACCTTTACCCTAACTTTAACGCTACCATAAACGTAAACCTAACCCTAACCCTAACCGTAACACTTGCACAAAACCCTCACCTTAACTGCAAACGTAACTCTAAATCTTACCCTAACCCTAAACTTAATCCTAAATATAACCCTGCCCTAAACCTAACTGAAACACTAACCCCGAACCCTAAGTCTAACACTAATCCTTAGCCTAAACCTAACCTTAAGCCTAAACCTAACCCTAACCACTTTCCCTAACTCTAACCCTAACCCTAACCCGAACCCTCACTCTTAACCAAAATTTCACCCGAAACATAACCCTAAACCTACCCTAACTTCATTCAAACTCTAATCCTAACCAAAACTAAAACTAACCCAACACCTAACTCGACCCCTAACACTGATCCTAATCCTAAACCTAACCCTAACCCTGACCTTAACCTGAACCCTAACCCCTAACCCTAACCCTCACACTTAACATAAACTTCATCCTAACCCTAACACTAAACATAACACTAAATCTCCCCCTAACCCTGACCCTAACCCTAATCCTAACCATAAACCTAACCCTAACCCGAACCTTAACCCTAACCCTGACCCTAACTCTTACTCTAACCCTAATCCTAATGCTAAAACTTACCCTAAACTCTCAGGTTAAATGAAAACCTAGCACTAGCCCTCACCGTAACTTCTAAACCTAACCTCAACCCTTAACCTAACCCTCTCTCTAACGTTAACCTAGCCCAAACCCTAACCATGACTTAACCCTAACACTTACCCTAAACCAAACCCTCAATCTAACCTCAATTCTATACCTAATCCTAACCTTAAACCTAAAACTAACCCCTAAACCCTAACCCTAACCCTAAGCTCAACCCTCCCCCTTAACTTCAACTTCACCCTAACCCTAACCCTAAACTGAACCCTCACCCTAAATCTAACCCTAAACCAGACCCTAACCTTACCCCAAACACCTAACCCTAACGCTAACTCTAACACATCCTTAACCTAAACTTCACCCTAAACCCAGCCTAACCTTAACCCTAAAACTAAACCTAACCCTCACTATTAACTGAAACTTCACCCTAACCCTAACCCTAACTCTAACTCTAACCCTCACCCTAACACTTACCCTAAACCCTCACCTGAACTGTAAACCTAACCCTAACTCTCACACTAACCCCTAACCGTATCCCCAACCCTAAACCTAATGCTATCCCTAAACTTATCCCTGACCCTAACCCTAAAACAAACCGTAACCCTAATCTAACCCTAACCCTAACATTAACCTAAACTTAACCCTACCCTAACCATAAACCTAAACCTAACACCCTAAACCTAACCTCTACCACTAACTATAAACCTACAACTAATCCTAACTCTTATCCTAACCCTCACCCTTAACCTAAACTTCACACTAACCCTAAACCTACCCCAACCTTAAACATAAACCCTAATCCTAACCCGAACCCTAAAACTAACCTGAACACTAACCTGAACACAAACCCAAACTGTAGCCCTAACCCAAAAAATAACCCTCACCCTATCCTAAACTTCATCCACACCCTAACCCTAACCTTAACCCTAAACCTACACCAAACCCAAAACCTAACCCTAAACCTATCTCTAACCTTAATGCTAGTCCACAAGAACCCTGAACCTAACTCATACAATAGCCCTGAACCTAACCCTAAACCTAATCCTAATCCTAATCCTAACCCTAGACCTAATCGTAACCATAACCCTAACTCTAACCTCGACCCTAAATAGAACACTAACTCTAACCCTAAACCTGAACCTAAACCTAAATCTTACCCTACACCTAACCCTAACCCTAACTCTAACTCTAACCCTAATCATAATACTTACACTAAACTCTGACCTTAACTGTAAAACTAATCGCCAACCATAACCCTAACCCTAATGCTATCCCTAACCCTAACCCTAACACTAACCTGCACCCCTAAGCCCTAACAATAACCCTAACCCAAACCCTAACCCCTTACACCAAAACCTAACCCAAACCTTAACCCAAAATTTCACCCTAACTCTAACACTAAACCCTAAACCTAATCATAAACCTAACCCTAACCCTAAACCAAACCTAACCATGACCCAAACCACAATGCCTAACCAGAATCCTCACCCAAATCCTAACCCTAAACTACACCTCTAACCCCTAACACCTTACCATAACCATAATCCTAACCCTACCCAACCCTCACCCTAAATCTAACCCTCAGCCCAACCACAATGCCTAACACAAACCGGAACCCTAACCCTAACCGTAACACTAAACTTAACCCTGACCTAAAATCGAACCCTAACCCTAAAACTAAACGGAACCCGTAAACTTAACCCGAAACATAACCTTAACACTAACCTGAAAACTAACCTAAACCTTCGCCATAACACTAACCCTAACCCTCACCCTATTTTAAACTTCACGCTATCCCTAACCTAAAGCAAACACTACCTATAAGCTGAACCCTACCCCTAAACCTAACCCTAACCTTAACCTTGGCGCACCTGGAACCCTAAGCCTAACCCTTAAAATAACTCTGACCCTAACCCTCAACCTCAACCTAATACTAATCCTAACCCTGACCCTAACCCTAACCTTACCTTTACCCTAACTTTAACGCTACCATAAACGTAAACCTAACCCTAACCCTAACCGTAACACTTGCACAAAACCCTCACCTTAACTGCAAACGTAACTCTAAATCTTACCCTAACCCTAAACTTAATCCTAAATATAACCCTGCCCTAAACCTAACTGAAACACTAACCCCGAACCCTAAGTCTAACACTAATCCTTAGCCTAAACCTAACCTTAAGCCTAAACCTAACCCTAACCACTTTCCCTAACTCTAACCCTAACCCTAACCCGAACCCTCACTCTTAACCAAAATTTCACCCGAAACATAACCCTAAACCTACCCTAACTTCATTCAAACTCTAATCCTAACCAAAACTAAAACTAACCCAACACCTAACTCGACCCCTAACACTGATCCTAATCCTAAACCTAACCCTAACCCTGACCTTAACCTGAACCCTAACCCCTAACCCTAACCCTCACACTTAACATAAACTTCATCCTAACCCTAACACTAAACATAACACTAAATCTCCCCCTAACCCTGACCCTAACCCTAATCCTAACCATAAACCTAACCCTAACCCGAACCTTAACCCTAACCCTGACCCTAACTCTTACTCTAACCCTAATCCTAATGCTAAAACTTACCCTAAACTCTCAGGTTAAATGAAAACCTAGCACTAGCCCTCACCGTAACTTCTAAACCTAACCTCAACCCTTAACCTAACCCTCTCTCTAACGTTAACCTAGCCCAAACCCTAACCATGACTTAACCCTAACACTTACCCTAAACCAAACCCTCAATCTAACCTCAATTCTATACCTAATCCTAACCTTAAACCTAAAACTAACCCCTAAACCCTAACCCTAACCCTAAGCTCAACCCTCCCCCTTAACTTCAACTTCACCCTAACCCTAACCCTAAACTGAACCCTCACCCTAAATCTAACCCTAAACCAGACCCTAACCTTACCCCAAACACCTAACCCTAACGCTAACTCTAACACATCCTTAACCTAAACTTCACCCTAAACCCAGCCTAACCTTAACCCTAAAACTAAACCTAACCCTCACTATTAACTGAAACTTCACCCTAACCCTAACCCTAACTCTAACTCTAACCCTCACCCTAACACTTACCCTAAACCCTCACCTGAACTGTAAACCTAACCCTAACTCTCACACTAACCCCTAACCGTATCCCCAACCCTAAACCTAATGCTATCCCTAAACTTATCCCTGACCCTAACCCTAAAACAAACCGTAACCCTAATCTAACCCTAACCCTAACATTAACCTAAACTTAACCCTACCCTAACCATAAACCTAAACCTAACACCCTAAACCTAACCTCTACCACTAACTATAAACCTACAACTAATCCTAACTCTTATCCTAACCCTCACCCTTAACCTAAACTTCACACTAACCCTAAACCTACCCCAACCTTAAACATAAACCCTAATCCTAACCCGAACCCTAAAACTAACCTGAACACTAACCTGAACACAAACCCAAACTGTAGCCCTAACCCAAAAAATAACCCTCACCCTATCCTAAACTTCATCCACACCCTAACCCTAACCTTAACCCTAAACCTACACCAAACCCAAAACCTAACCCTAAACCTATCTCTAACCTTAATGCTAGTCCACAAGAACCCTGAACCTAACTCATACAATAGCCCTGAACCTAACCCTAAACCTAATCCTAATCCTAATCCTAACCCTAGACCTAATCGTAACCATAACCCTAACTCTAACCTCGACCCTAAATAGAACACTAACTCTAACCCTAAACCTGAACCTAAACCTAAATCTTACCCTACACCTAACCCTAACCCTAACTCTAACTCTAACCCTAATCATAATACTTACACTAAACTCTGACCTTAACTGTAAAACTAATCGCCAACCATAACCCTAACCCTAATGCTATCCCTAACCCTAACCCTAACACTAACCTGCACCCCTAAGCCCTAACAATAACCCTAACCCAAACCCTAACCCCTTACACCAAAACCTAACCCAAACCTTAACCCAAAATTTCACCCTAACTCTAACACTAAACCCTAAACCTAATCATAAACCTAACCCTAACCCTAAACCAAACCTAACCATGACCCAAACCACAATGCCTAACCAGAATCCTCACCCAAATCCTAACCCTAAACTACACCTCTAACCCCTAACACCTTACCATAACCATAATCCTAACCCTACCCAACCCTCACCCTAAATCTAACCCTCAGCCCAACCACAATGCCTAACACAAACCGGAACCCTAACCCTAACCGTAACACTAAACTTAACCCTGACCTAAAATCGAACCCTAACCCTAAAACTAAACGGAACCCGTAAACTTAACCCGAAACATAACCTTAACACTAACCTGAAAACTAACCTAAACCTTCGCCATAACACTAACCCTAACCCTCACCCTATTTTAAACTTCACGCTATCCCTAACCTAAAGCAAACACTACCTATAAGCTGAACCCTACCCCTAAACCTAACCCTAACCTTAACCTTGGCGCACCTGGAACCCTAAGCCTAACCCTTAAAATAACTCTGACCCTAACCCTCAACCTCAACCTAATACTAATCCTAACCCTGACCCTAACCCTAACCTTACCTTTACCCTAACTTTAACGCTACCATAAACGTAAACCTAACCCTAACCCTAACCGTAACACTTGCACAAAACCCTCACCTTAACTGCAAACGTAACTCTAAATCTTACCCTAACCCTAAACTTAATCCTAAATATAACCCTGCCCTAAACCTAACTGAAACACTAACCCCGAACCCTAAGTCTAACACTAATCCTTAGCCTAAACCTAACCTTAAGCCTAAACCTAACCCTAACCACTTTCCCTAACTCTAACCCTAACCCTAACCCGAACCCTCACTCTTAACCAAAATTTCACCCGAAACATAACCCTAAACCTACCCTAACTTCATTCAAACTCTAATCCTAACCAAAACTAAAACTAACCCAACACCTAACTCGACCCCTAACACTGATCCTAATCCTAAACCTAACCCTAACCCTGACCTTAACCTGAACCCTAACCCCTAACCCTAACCCTCACACTTAACATAAACTTCATCCTAACCCTAACACTAAACATAACACTAAATCTCCCCCTAACCCTGACCCTAACCCTAATCCTAACCATAAACCTAACCCTAACCCGAACCTTAACCCTAACCCTGACCCTAACTCTTACTCTAACCCTAATCCTAATGCTAAAACTTACCCTAAACTCTCAGGTTAAATGAAAACCTAGCACTAGCCCTCACCGTAACTTCTAAACCTAACCTCAACCCTTAACCTAACCCTCTCTCTAACGTTAACCTAGCCCAAACCCTAACCATGACTTAACCCTAACACTTACCCTAAACCAAACCCTCAATCTAACCTCAATTCTATACCTAATCCTAACCTTAAACCTAAAACTAACCCCTAAACCCTAACCCTAACCCTAAGCTCAACCCTCCCCCTTAACTTCAACTTCACCCTAACCCTAACCCTAAACTGAACCCTCACCCTAAATCTAACCCTAAACCAGACCCTAACCTTACCCCAAACACCTAACCCTAACGCTAACTCTAACACATCCTTAACCTAAACTTCACCCTAAACCCAGCCTAACCTTAACCCTAAAACTAAACCTAACCCTCACTATTAACTGAAACTTCACCCTAACCCTAACCCTAACTCTAACTCTAACCCTAACCCTAACACTTACCCTAAACCCTCACCTGAACTGTAAACCTAACCCTAACTCTCACACTAACCCCTAACCGTATCCCCAACCCTAAACCTAATGCTATCCCTAAACTTATCCCTGACCCTAACCCTAAAACAAACCGTAACCCTAATCTAACCCTAACCCTAACATTAACCTAAACTTAACCCTACCCTAACCATAAACCTAAACCTAACACCCTAAACCTAACCTCTACCACTAACTATAAACCTACAACTAATCCTAACTCTTATCCTAACCCTCACCCTTAACCTAAACTTCACACTAACCCTAAACCTACCCCAACCTTAAACATAAACCCTAATCCTAACCCGAACCCTAAAACTAACCTGAACACTAACCTGAACACAAACCCAAACTGTAGCCCTAACCCAAAAAATAACCCTCACCCTATCCTAAACTTCATCCACACCCTAACCCTAACCTTAACCCTAAACCTACACCAAACCCAAAACCTAACCCTAAACCTATCTCTAACCTTAATGCTAGTCCACAAGAACCCTGAACCTAACTCATACAATAGCCCTGAACCTAACCCTAAACCTAATCCTAATCCTAATCCTAACCCTAGACCTAATCGTAACCATAACCCTAACTCTAACCTCGACCCTAAATAGAACACTAACTCTAACCCTAAACCTGATCCTAAACCTAAATCTTACCCTACACCTAACCCTAACCCTAACTCTAACTCTAACCCTAATCATAATACTTACACTAAACTCTGACCTTAACTGTAAAACTAATCGCCAACCATAACCCTAACCCTAATGCTATCCCTAACCCTAACCCTAACACTAACCTGCACCCCTAAGCCCTAACAATAACCCTAACCCAAACCCTAACCCCTTACACCAAAACCTAACCCAAACCTTAACCCAAAATTTCACCCTAACTCTAACACTAAACCCTAAACCTAATCATAAACCTAACCCTAACCCTAAACCAAACCTAACCATGACCCAAACCACAATGCCTAACCAGAATCCTCACCCAAATCCTAACCCTAAACTACACCTCTAACCCCTAACACCTTACCATAACCATAATCCTATCCCTACCCAACCCTCACCCTAAATCTAACCCTCAGCCCAACCACAATGCCTAACACAAACCGGAACCCTAACCCTAACCGTAACACTAAACTTAACCCTGACCTAAAATCGAACCCTAACCCTAAAACTAAACGGAACCCGTAAACTTAACCCGAAACATAACCTTAACACTAACCTGAAAACTAACCTAAACCTTCGCCATAACACTAACCCTAACCCTCACCCTATTTTAAACTTCACGCTATCCCTAACCTAAAGCAAACACTACCTATAAGCTGAACCCTACCCCTAAACCTAACCCTAACCTTAACCTTGGCGCACCTGGAACCCTAAGCCTAACCCTTAAAATAACTCTGACCCTAACCCTCAACCTCAACCTAATACTAATCCTAACCCTGACCCTAACCCTAACCTTACCTTTACCCTAACTTTAACGCTACCATAAACGTAAACCTAACCCTAACCCTAACCGTAACACTTGCACAAAACCCTCACCTTAACTGCAAACGTAACTCTAAATCTTACCCTAACCCTAAACTTAATCCTAAATATAACCCTGCCCTAAACCTAACTGAAACACTAACCCCGAACCCTAAGTCTAACACTAATCCTTAGCCTAAACCTAACCTTAAGCCTAAACCTAACCCTAACCACTTTCCCTAACTCTAACCCTAACCCTAACCCGAACCCTCACTCTTAACCAAAATTTCACCCGAAACATAACCCTAAACCTACCCTAACTTCATTCAAACTCTAATCCTAACCAAAACTAAAACTAACCCAACACCTAACTCGACCCCTAACACTGATCCTAATCCTAAACCTAACCCTAACCCTGACCTTAACCTGAACCCTAACCCCTAACCCTAACCCTCACACTTAACATAAACTTCATCCTAACCCTAACACTAAACATAACACTAAATCTCCCCCTAACCCTGACCCTAACCCTAATCCTAACCATAAACCTAACCCTAACCCGAACCTTAACCCTAACCCTGACCCTAACTCTTACTCTAACCCTAATCCTAATGCTAAAACTTACCCTAAACTCTCAGGTTAAATGAAAACCTAGCACTAGCCCTCACCGTAACTTCTAAACCTAACCTCAACCCTTAACCTAACCCTCTCTCTAACGTTAACCTAGCCCAAACCCTAACCATGACTTAACCCTAACACTTACCCTAAACCAAACCCTCAATCTAACCTCAATTCTATACCTAATCCTAACCTTAAACCTAAAACTAACCCCTAAACCCTAACCCTAACCCTAAGCTCAACCCTCCCCCTTAACTTCAACTTCACCCTAACCCTAACCCTAAACTGAACCCTCACCCTAAATCTAACCCTAAACCAGACCCTAACCTTAACCCAAACACCTAACCCTAACGCTAACTCTAACACATCCTTAACCTAAACTTCACCCTAAACCCAGCCTAACCTTAACCCTAAAACTAAACCTAACCCTCACTATTAACTGAAACTTCACCCTAACCCTAACCCTAACTCTAACTCTAACCCTAACCCTAACACTTACCCTAAACCCTCACCTGAACTGTAAACCTAACCCTAACTCTCACACTAACCCCTAACCGTATCCCCAACCCTAAACCTAATGCTATCCCTAAACTTATCCCTGACCCTAACCCTAAAACAAACCGTAACCCTAATCTAACCCTAACCCTAACATTAACCTAAACTTAACCCTACCCTAACCATAAACCTAAACCTAACACCCTAAACCTAACCTCTACCACTAACTATAAACCTACAACTAATCCTAACTCTTATCCTAACCCTCACCCTTAACCTAAACTTCACACTAACCCTAAACCTACCCCAACCTTAAACATAAACCCTAATCCTAACCCGAACCCTAAAACTAACCTGAACACTAACCTGAACACAAACCCAAACTGTAGCCCTAACCCAAAAAATAACCCTCACCCTATCCTAAACTTCATCCACACCCTAACCCTAACCTTAACCCTAAACCTACACCAAACCCAAAACCTAACCCTAAACCTATCTCTAACCTTAATGCTAGTCCACAAGAACCCTGAACCTAACTCATACAATAGCCCTGAACCTAACCCTAAACCTAATCCTAATCCTAATCCTAACCCTAGACCTAATCGTAACCATAACCCTAACTCTAACCTCGACCCTAAATAGAACACTAACTCTAACCCTAAACCTGAACCTAAACCTAAATCTTACCCTACACCTAACCCTAACCCTAACTCTAACTCTAACCCTAATCATAATACTTACACTAAACTCTGACCTTAACTGTAAAACTAATCGCCAACCATAACCCTAACCCTAATGCTATCCCTAACCCTAACCCTAACACTAACCTGCACCCCTAAGCCCTAACAATAACCCTAACCCAAACCCTAACCCCTTACACCAAAACCTAACCCAAACCTTAACCCAAAATTTCACCCTAACTCTAACACTAAACCCTAAACCTAATCATAAACCTAACCCTAACCCTAAACCAAACCTAACCATGACCCAAACCACAATGCCTAACCAGAATCCTCACCCAAATCCTAACCCTAAACTACACCTCTAACCCCTAACACCTTACCATAACCATAATCCTAACCCTACCCAACCCTCACCCTAAATCTAACCCTCAGCCCAACCACAATGCCTAACACAAACCGGAACCCTAACCCTAACCGTAACACTAAACTTAACCCTGACCTAAAATCGAACCCTAACCCTAAAACTAAACGGAACCCGTAAACTTAACCCGAAACATAACCTTAACACTAACCTGAAAACTAACCTAAACCTTCGCCATAACACTAACCCTAACCCTCACCCTATTTTAAACTTCACGCTATCCCTAACCTAAAGCAAACACTACCTATAAGCTTAACCCTACCCCTAAACCTAACCCTAACCTTAACCTTGGCGCACCTGGAACCCTAAGCCTAACCCTTAAAATAACTCTGACCCTAACCCTCAACCTCAACCTAATACTAATCCTAACCCTGACCCTAACCCTAACCTTACCTTTACCCTAACTTTAACGCTACCATAAACGTAAACCTAACCCTAACCCTAACCGTAACACTTGCACAAAACCCTCACCTTAACTGCAAACGTAACTCTAAATCTTACCCTAACCCTAAACTTAATCCTAAATATAACCCTGCCCTAAACCTAACTGAAACACTAACCCCGAACCCTAAGTCTAACACTAATCCTTAGCCTAAACCTAACCTTAAGCCTAAACCTAACCCTAACCACTTTCCCTAACTCTAACCCTAACCCTAACCCGAACCCTCACTCTTAACCAAAATTTCACCCGAAACATAACCCTAAACCTACCCTAACTTCATTCAAACTCTAATCCTAACCAAAACTAAAACTAACCCAACACCTAACTCGACCCCTAACACTGATCCTAATCCTAAACCTAACCCTAACCCTGACCTTAACCTGAACCCTAACCCCTAACCCTAACCCTCACACTTAACATAAACTTCATCCTAACCCTAACACTAAACATAACACTAAATCTCCCCCTAACCCTGACCCTAACCCTAATCCTAACCATAAACCTAACCCTAACCCGAACCTTAACCCTAACCCTGACCCTAACTCTTACTCTAACCCTAATCCTAATGCTAAAACTTACCCTAAACTCTCAGGTTAAATGAAAACCTAGCACTAGCCCTCACCGTAACTTCTAAACCTAACCTCAACCCTTAACCTAACCCTCTCTCTAACGTTAACCTAGCCCAAACCCTAACCATGACTTAACCCTAACACTTACCCTAAACCAAACCCTCAATCTAACCTCAATTCTATACCTAATCCTAACCTTAAACCTAAAACTAACCCCTAAACCCTAACCCTAACCCTAAGCTCAACCCTCCCCCTTAACTTCAACTTCACCCTAACCCTAACCCTAAACTGAACCCTCACCCTAAATCTAACCCTAAACCAGACCCTAACCTTAACCCAAACACCTAACCCTAACGCTAACTCTAACACATCCTTAACCTAAACTTCACCCTAAACCCAGCCTAACCTTAACCCTAAAACTAAACCTAACCCTCACTATTAACTGAAACTTCACCCTAACCCTAACCCTAACTCTAACTCTAACCCTAACCCTAACACTTACCCTAAACCCTCACCT
This sequence comes from Elephas maximus indicus, assembly GCF_024166365.1. NCBI lineage: Eukaryota > Metazoa > Chordata > Mammalia > Proboscidea > Elephantidae > Elephas > Elephas maximus. The sequence continues at coordinate 118,687,108 of NC_064846.1, read as the reverse complement.
GAACTGTAAACCTAACCCTAACTCTCACACTAACCCCTAACCGTATCCCCAACCCTAAACCTAATGCTATCCCTAAACTTATCCCTGACCCTAACCCTAAAACAAACCGTAACCCTAATCTAACCCTAACCCTAACATTAACCTAAACTTAACCCTACCCTAACCATAAACCTAAACCTAACACCCTAAACCTAACCTCTACCACTAACTATAAACCTACAACTAATCCTAACTCTTATCCTAACCCTCACCCTTAACCTAAACTTCACACTAACCCTAAACCTACCCCAACCTTAAACATAAACCCTAATCCTAACCCGAACCCTAAAACTAACCTGAACACTAACCTGAACACAAACCCAAACTGTAGCCCTAACCCAAAAAATAACCCTCACCCTATCCTAAACTTCATCCACACCCTAACCCTAACCTTAACCCTAAACCTACACCAAACCCAAAACCTAACCCTAAACCTATCTCTAACCTTAATGCTAGTCCACAAGAACCCTGAACCTAACTCATACAATAGCCCTGAACCTAACCCTAAACCTAATCCTAATCCTAATCCTAACCCTAGACCTAATCGTAACCATAACCCTAACTCTAACCTCGACCCTAAATAGAACACTAACTCTAACCCTAAACCTGAACCTAAACCTAAATCTTACCCTACACCTAACCCTAACCCTAACTCTAACTCTAACCCTAATCATAATACTTACACTAAACTCTGACCTTAACTGTAAAACTAATCGCCAACCATAACCCTAACCCTAATGCTATCCCTAACCCTAACCCTAACACTAACCTGCACCCCTAAGCCCTAACAATAACCCTAACCCAAACCCTAACCCCTTACACCAAAACCTAACCCAAACCTTAACCCAAAATTTCACCCTAACTCTAACACTAAACCCTAAACCTAATCATAAACCTAACCCTAACCCTAAACCAAACCTAACCATGACCCAAACCACAATGCCTAACCAGAATCCTCACCCAAATCCTAACCCTAAACTACACCTCTAACCCCTAACACCTTACCATAACCATAATCCTAACCCTACCCAACCCTCACCCTAAATCTAACCCTCAGCCCAACCACAATGCCTAACACAAACCGGAACCCTAACCCTAACCGTAACACTAAACTTAACCCTGACCTAAAATCGAACCCTAACCCTAAAACTAAACGGAACCCGTAAACTTAACCCGAAACATAACCTTAACACTAACCTGAAAACTAACCTAAACCTTCGCCATAACACTAACCCTAACCCTCACCCTATTTTAAACTTCACGCTATCCCTAACCTAAAGCAAACACTACCTATAAGCTTAACCCTACCCCTAAACCTAACCCTAACCTTAACCTTGGCGCACCTGGAACCCTAAGCCTAACCCTTAAAATAACTCTGACCCTAACCCTCAACCTCAACCTAATACTAATCCTAACCCTGACCCTAACCCTAACCTTACCTTTACCCTAACTTTAACGCTACCATAAACGTAAACCTAACCCTAACCCTAACCGTAACACTTGCACAAAACCCTCACCTTAACTGCAAACGTAACTCTAAATCTTACCCTAACCCTAAACTTAATCCTAAATATAACCCTGCCCTAAACCTAACTGAAACACTAACCCCGAACCCTAAGTCTAACACTAATCCTTAGCCTAAACCTAACCTTAAGCCTAAACCTAACCCTAACCACTTTCCCTAACTCTAACCCTAACCCTAACCCGAACCCTCACTCTTAACCAAAATTTCACCCGAAACATAACCCTAAACCTACCCTAACTTCATTCAAACTCTAATCCTAACCAAAACTAAAACTAACCCAACACCTAACTCGACCCCTAACACTGATCCTAATCCTAAACCTAACCCTAACCCTGACCTTAACCTGAACCCTAACCCCTAACCCTAACCCTCACACTTAACATAAACTTCATCCTAACCCTAACACTAAACATAACACTAAATCTCCCCCTAACCCTGACCCTAACCCTAATCCTAACCATAAACCTAACCCTAACCCGAACCTTAACCCTAACCCTGACCCTAACTCTTACTCTAACCCTAATCCTAATGCTAAAACTTACCCTAAACTCTCAGGTTAAATGAAAACCTAGCACTAGCCCTCACCGTAACTTCTAAACCTAACCTCAACCCTTAACCTAACCCTCTCTCTAACGTTAACCTAGCCCAAACCCTAACCATGACTTAACCCTAACACTTACCCTAAACCAAACCCTCAATCTAACCTCAATTCTATACCTAATCCTAACCTTAAACCTAAAACTAACCCCTAAACCCTAACCCTAACCCTAAGCTCAACCCTCCCCCTTAACTTCAACTTCACCCTAACCCTAACCCTAAACTGAACCCTCACCCTAAATCTAACCCTAAACCAGACCCTAACCTTAACCCAAACACCTAACCCTAACGCTAACTCTAACACATCCTTAACCTAAACTTCACCCTAAACCCAGCCTAACCTTAACCCTAAAACTAAACCTAACCCTCACTATTAACTGAAACTTCACCCTAACCCTAACCCTAACTCTAACTCTAACCCTAACCCTAACACTTACCCTAAACCCTCACCTGAACTGTAAACCTAACCCTAACTCTCACACTAACCCCTAACCGTATCCCCAACCCTAAACCTAATGCTATCCCTAAACTTATCCCTGACCCTAACCCTAAAACAAACCGTAACCCTAATCTAACCCTAACCCTAACATTAACCTAAACTTAACCCTACCCTAACCATAAACCTAAACCTAACACCCTAAACCTAACCTCTACCACTAACTATAAACCTACAACTAATCCTAACTCTTATCCTAACCCTCACCCTTAACCTAAACTTCACACTAACCCTAAACCTACCCCAACCTTAAACATAAACCCTAATCCTAACCCGAACCCTAAAACTAACCTGAACACTAACCTGAACACAAACCCAAACTGTAGCCCTAACCCAAAAAATAACCCTCACCCTATCCTAAACTTCATCCACACCCTAACCCTAACCTTAACCCTAAACCTACACCAAACCCAAAACCTAACCCTAAACCTATCTCTAACCTTAATGCTAGTCCACAAGAACCCTGAACCTAACTCATACAATAGCCCTGAACCTAACCCTAAACCTAATCCTAATCCTAATCCTAACCCTAGACCTAATCGTAACCATAACCCTAACTCTAACCTCGACCCTAAATAGAACACTAACTCTAACCCTAAACCTGAACCTAAACCTAAATCTTACCCTACACCTAACCCTAACCCTAACTCTAACTCTAACCCTAATCATAATACTTACACTAAACTCTGACCTTAACTGTAAAACTAATCGCCAACCATAACCCTAACCCTAATGCTATCCCTAACCCTAACCCTAACACTAACCTGCACCCCTAAGCCCTAACAATAACCCTAACCCAAACCCTAACCCCTTACACCAAAACCTAACCCAAACCTTAACCCAAAATTTCACCCTAACTCTAACACTAAACCCTAAACCTAATCATAAACCTAACCCTAACCCTAAACCAAACCTAACCATGACCCAAACCACAATGCCTAACCAGAATCCTCACCCAAATCCTAACCCTAAACTACACCTCTAACCCCTAACACCTTACCATAACCATAATCCTAACCCTACCCAACCCTCACCCTAAATCTAACCCTCAGCCCAACCACAATGCCTAACACAAACCGGAACCCTAACCCTAACCGTAACACTAAACTTAACCCTGACCTAAAATCGAACCCTAACCCTAAAACTAAACGGAACCCGTAAACTTAACCCGAAACATAACCTTAACACTAACCTGAAAACTAACCTAAACCTTCGCCATAACACTAACCCTAACCCTCACCCTATTTTAAACTTCACGCTATCCCTAACCTAAAGCAAACACTACCTATAAGCTTAACCCTACCCCTAAACCTAACCCTAACCTTAACCTTGGCGCACCTGGAACCCTAAGCCTAACCCTTAAAATAACTCTGACCCTAACCCTCAACCTCAACCTAATACTAATCCTAACCCTGACCCTAACCCTAACCTTACCTTTACCCTAACTTTAACGCTACCATAAACGTAAACCTAACCCTAACCCTAACCGTAACACTTGCACAAAACCCTCACCTTAACTGCAAACGTAACTCTAAATCTTACCCTAACCCTAAACTTAATCCTAAATATAACCCTGCCCTAAACCTAACTGAAACACTAACCCCGAACCCTAAGTCTAACACTAATCCTTAGCCTAAACCTAACCTTAAGCCTAAACCTAACCCTAACCACTTTCCCTAACTCTAACCCTAACCCTAACCCGAACCCTCACTCTTAACCAAAATTTCACCCGAAACATAACCCTAAACCTACCCTAACTTCATTCAAACTCTAATCCTAACCAAAACTAAAACTAACCCAACACCTAACTCGACCCCTAACACTGATCCTAATCCTAAACCTAACCCTAACCCTGACCTTAACCTGAACCCTAACCCCTAACCCTAACCCTCACACTTAACATAAACTTCATCCTAACCCTAACACTAAACATAACACTAAATCTCCCCCTAACCCTGACCCTAACCCTAATCCTAACCATAAACCTAACCCTAACCCGAACCTTAACCCTAACCCTGACCCTAACTCTTACTCTAACCCTAATCCTAATGCTAAAACTTACCCTAAACTCTCAGGTTAAATGAAAACCTAGCACTAGCCCTCACCGTAACTTCTAAACCTAACCTCAACCCTTAACCTAACCCTCTCTCTAACGTTAACCTAGCCCAAACCCTAACCATGACTTAACCCTAACACTTACCCTAAACCAAACCCTCAATCTAACCTCAATTCTATACCTAATCCTAACCTTAAACCTAAAACTAACCCCTAAACCCTAACCCTAACCCTAAGCTCAACCCTCCCCCTTAACTTCAACTTCACCCTAACCCTAACCCTAAACTGAACCCTCACCCTAAATCTAACCCTAAACCAGACCCTAACCTTAACCCAAACACCTAACCCTAACGCTAACTCTAACACATCCTTAACCTAAACTTCACCCTAAACCCAGCCTAACCTTAACCCTAAAACTAAACCTAACCCTCACTATTAACTGAAACTTCACCCTAACCCTAACCCTAACTCTAACTCTAACCCTAACCCTAACACTTACCCTAAACCCTCACCTGAACTGTAAACCTAACCCTAACTCTCACACTAACCCCTAACCGTATCCCCAACCCTAAACCTAATGCTATCCCTAAACTTATCCCTGACCCTAACCCTAAAACAAACCGTAACCCTAATCTAACCCTAACCCTAACATTAACCTAAACTTAACCCTACCCTAACCATAAACCTAAACCTAACACCCTAAACCTAACCTCTACCACTAACTATAAACCTACAACTAATCCTAACTCTTATCCTAACCCTCACCCTTAACCTAAACTTCACACTAACCCTAAACCTACCCCAACCTTAAACATAAACCCTAATCCTAACCCGAACCCTAAAACTAACCTGAACACTAACCTGAACACAAACCCAAACTGTAGCCCTAACCCAAAAAATAACCCTCACCCTATCCTAAACTTCATCCACACCCTAACCCTAACCTTAACCCTAAACCTACACCAAACCCAAAACCTAACCCTAAACCTATCTCTAACCTTAATGCTAGTCCACAAGAACCCTGAACCTAACTCATACAATAGCCCTGAACCTAACCCTAAACCTAATCCTAATCCTAATCCTAACCCTAGACCTAATCGTAACCATAACCCTAACTCTAACCTCGACCCTAAATAGAACACTAACTCTAACCCTAAACCTGAACCTAAACCTAAATCTTACCCTACACCTAACCCTAACCCTAACTCTAACTCTAACCCTAATCATAATACTTACACTAAACTCTGACCTTAACTGTAAAACTAATCGCCAACCATAACCCTAACCCTAATGCTATCCCTAACCCTAACCCTAACACTAACCTGCACCCCTAAGCCCTAACAATAACCCTAACCCAAACCCTAACCCCTTACACCAAAACCTAACCCAAACCTTAACCCAAAATTTCACCCTAACTCTAACACTAAACCCTAAACCTAATCATAAACCTAACCCTAACCCTAAACCAAACCTAACCATGACCCAAACCACAATGCCTAACCAGAATCCTCACCCAAATCCTAACCCTAAACTACACCTCTAACCCCTAACACCTTACCATAACCATAATCCTAACCCTACCCAACCCTCACCCTAAATCTAACCCTCAGCCCAACCACAATGCCTAACACAAACCGGAACCCTAACCCTAACCGTAACACTAAACTTAACCCTGACCTAAAATCGAACCCTAACCCTAAAACTAAACGGAACCCGTAAACTTAACCCGAAACATAACCTTAACACTAACCTGAAAACTAACCTAAACCTTCGCCATAACACTAACCCTAACCCTCACCCTATTTTAAACTTCACGCTATCCCTAACCTAAAGCAAACACTACCTATAAGCTTAACCCTACCCCTAAACCTAACCCTAACCTTAACCTTGGCGCACCTGGAACCCTAAGCCTAACCCTTAAAATAACTCTGACCCTAACCCTCAACCTCAACCTAATACTAATCCTAACCCTGACCCTAACCCTAACCTTACCTTTACCCTAACTTTAACGCTACCATAAACGTAAACCTAACCCTAACCCTAACCGTAACACTTGCACAAAACCCTCACCTTAACTGCAAACGTAACTCTAAATCTTACCCTAACCCTAAACTTAATCCTAAATATAACCCTGCCCTAAACCTAACTGAAACACTAACCCCGAACCCTAAGTCTAACACTAATCCTTAGCCTAAACCTAACCTTAAGCCTAAACCTAACCCTAACCACTTTCCCTAACTCTAACCCTAACCCTAACCCGAACCCTCACTCTTAACCAAAATTTCACCCGAAACATAACCCTAAACCTACCCTAACTTCATTCAAACTCTAATCCTAACCAAAACTAAAACTAACCCAACACCTAACTCGACCCCTAACACTGATCCTAATCCTAAACCTAACCCTAACCCTGACCTTAACCTGAACCCTAACCCCTAACCCTAACCCTCGCACTTAACATAAACTTCATCCTAACCCTAACACTAAACATAACACTAAATCTCCCCCTAACCCTGACCCTAACCCTAATCCTAACCATAAACCTAACCCTAACCCGAACCTTAACCCTAACCCTGACCTTAACTCTTACTCTAACCCTAATCCTAATGCTAAAACTTACCCTAAACTCTCAGGTTAAATGAAAACCTAGCACTAGCCCTCACCGTAACTTCTAAACCTAACCTCAACCCTTAACCTAACCCTCTCTCTAACGTTAACCTAGCCCAAACCCTAACCATGACTTAACCCTAACACTTACCCTAAACCAAACCCTCAATCTAACCTCAATTCTATACCTAATCCTAACCTTAAACCTAAAACTAACCCCTAAACCCTAACCCTAACCCTAAGCTCAACCCTCCCCCTTAACTTCAACTTCACCCTAACCCTAACCCTAAACTGAACCCTCACCCTAAATCTAACCCTAAACCAGACCCTAACCTTAACCCAAACACCTAACCCTAACGCTAACTCTAACACATCCTTAACCTAAACTTCACCCTAAACCCAGCCTAACCTTAACCCTAAAACTAAACCTAACCCTCACTATTAACTGAAACTTCACCCTAACCCTAACCCTAACTCTAACTCTAACCCTAACCCTAACACTTACCCTAAACCCTCACCTGAACTGTAAACCTAACCCTAACTCTCACACTAACCCCTAACCGTATCCCCAACCCTAAACCTAATGCTATCCCTAAACTTATCCCTGACCCTAACCCTAAAACAAACCGTAACCCTAATCTAACCCTAACCCTAACATTAACCTAAACTTAACCCTACCCTAACCATAAACCTAAACCTAACACCCTAAACCTAACCTCTACCACTAACTATAAACCTACAACTAATCCTAACTCTTATCCTAACCCTCACCCTTAACCTAAACTTCACACTAACCCTAAACCTACCCCAACCTTAAACATAAACCCTAATCCTAACCCGAACCCTAAAACTAACCTGAACACTAACCTGAACACAAACCCAAACTGTAGCCCTAACCCAAAAAATAACCCTCACCCTATCCTAAACTTCATCCACACCCTAACCCTAACCTTAACCCTAAACCTACACCAAACCCAAAACCTAACCCTAAACCTATCTCTAACCTTAATGCTAGTCCACAAGAACCCTGAACCTAACTCATACAATAGCCCTGAACCTAACCCTAAACCTAATCCTAATCCTAATCCTAACCCTAGACCTAATCGTAACCATAACCCTAACTCTAACCTCGACCCTAAATAGAACACTAACTCTAACCCTAAACCTGAACCTAAACCTAAATCTTACCCTACACCTAACCCTAACCCTAACTCTAACTCTAACCCTAATCATAATACTTACACTAAACTCTGACCTTAACTGTAAAACTAATCGCCAACCATAACCCTAACCCTAATGCTATCCCTAACCCTAACCCTAACACTAACCTGCACCCCTAAGCCCTAACAATAACCCTAACCCAAACCCTAACCCCTTACACCAAAACCTAACCCAAACCTTAACCCAAAATTTCACCCTAACTCTAACACTAAACCCTAAACCTAATCATAAACCTAACCCTAACCCTAAACCAAACCTAACCATGACCCAAACCACAATGCCTAACCAGAATCCTCACCCAAATCCTAACCCTAAACTACACCTCTAACCCCTAACACCTTACCATAACCATAATCCTAACCCTACCCAACCCTCACCCTAAATCTAACCCTCAGCCCAACCACAATGCCTAACACAAACCGGAACCCTAACCCTAACCGTAACACTAAACTTAACCCTGACCTAAAATCGAACCCTAACCCTAAAACTAAACGGAACCCGTAAACTTAACCCGAAACATAACCTTAACACTAACCTGAAAACTAACCTAAACCTTCGCCATAACACTAACCCTAACCCTCACCCTATTTTAAACTTCACGCTATCCCTAACCTAAAGCAAACACTACCTATAAGCTTAACCCTACCCCTAAACCTAACCCTAACCTTAACCTTGGCGCACCTGGAACCCTAAGCCTAACCCTTAAAATAACTCTGACCCTAACCCTCAACCTCAACCTAATACTAATCCTAACCCTGACCCTAACCCTAACCTTACCTTTACCCTAACTTTAACGCTACCATAAACGTAAACCTAACCCTAACCCTAACCGTAACACTTGCACAAAACCCTCACCTTAACTGCAAACGTAACTCTAAATCTTACCCTAACCCTAAACTTAATCCTAAATATAACCCTGCCCTAAACCTAACTGAAACACTAACCCCGAACCCTAAGTCTAACACTAATCCTTAGCCTAAACCTAACCTTAAGCCTAAACCTAACCCTAACCACTTTCCCTAACTCTAACCCTAACCCTAACCCGAACCCTCACTCTTAACCAAAATTTCACCCGAAACATAACCCTAAACCTACCCTAACTTCATTCAAACTCTAATCCTAACCAAAACTAAAACTAACCCAACACCTAACTCGACCCCTAACACTGATCCTAATCCTAAACCTAACCCTAACCCTGACCTTAACCTGAACCCTAACCCCTAACCCTAACCCTCACACTTAACATAAACTTCATCCTAACCCTAACACTAAACATAACACTAAATCTCCCCCTAACCCTGACCCTAACCCTAATCCTAACCATAAACCTAACCCTAACCCGAACCTTAACCCTAACCCTGACCCTAACTCTTACTCTAACCCTAATCCTAATGCTAAAACTTACCCTAAACTCTCAGGTTAAATGAAAACCTAGCACTAGCCCTCACCGTAACTTCTAAACCTAACCTCAACCCTTAACCTAACCCTCTCTCTAACGTTAACCTAGCCCAAACCCTAACCATGACTTAACCCTAACACTTACCCTAAACCAAACCCTCAATCTAACCTCAATTCTATACCTAATCCTAACCTTAAACCTAAAACTAACCCCTAAACCCTAACCCTAACCCTAAGCTCAACCCTCCCCCTTAACTTCAACTTCACCCTAACCCTAACCCTAAACTGAACCCTCACCCTAAATCTAACCCTAAACCAGACCCTAACCTTAACCCAAACACCTAACCCTAACGCTAACTCTAACACATCCTTAACCTAAACTTCACCCTAAACCCAGCCTAACCTTAACCCTAAAACTAAACCTAACCCTCACTATTAACTGAAACTTCACCCTAACCCTAACCCTAACTCTAACTCTAACCCTAACCCTAACACTTACCCTAAACCCTCACCTGAACTGTAAACCTAACCCTAACTCTCACACTAACCCCTAACCGTATCCCCAACCCTAAACCTAATGCTATCCCTAAACTTATCCCTGACCCTAACCCTAAAACAAACCGTAACCCTAATCTAACCCTAACCCTAACATTAACCTAAACTTAACCCTACCCTAACCATAAACCTAAACCTAACACCCTAAACCTAACCTCTACCACTAACTATAAACCTACAACTAATCCTAACTCTTATCCTAACCCTCACCCTTAACCTAAACTTCACACTAACCCTAAACCTACCCCAACCTTAAACATAAACCCTAATCCTAACCCGAACCCTAAAACTAACCTGAACACTAACCTGAACACAAACCCAAACTGTAGCCCTAACCCAAAAAATAACCCTCACCCTATCCTAAACTTCATCCACACCCTAACCCTAACCTTAACCCTAAACCTACACCAAACCCAAAACCTAACCCTAAACCTATCTCTAACCTTAATGCTAGTCCACAAGAACCCTGAACCTAACTCATACAATAGCCCTGAACCTAACCCAAAACCTAATCCTAATCCTAATCCTAACCCTAGACCTAATCGTAACCATAACCCTAACTCTAACCTCGACCCTAAATAGAACACTAACTCTAACCCTAAACCTGAACCTAAACCTAAATCTTACCCTACACCTAACCCTAACCCTAACTCTAACTCTAACCCTAATCATAATACTTACACTAAACTCTGACCTTAACTGTAAAACTAATCGCCAACCATAACCCTAACCCTAATGCTATCCCTAACCCTAACCCTAACACTAACCTGCACCCCTAAGCCCTAACAATAACCCTAACCCAAACCCTAACCCCTTACACCAAAACCTAACCCAAACCTTAACCCAAAATTTCACCCTAACTCTAACACTAAACCCTAAACCTAATCATAAACCTAACCCTAACCCTAAACCAAACCTAACCATGACCCAAACCACAATGCCTAACCAGAATCCTCACCCAAATCCTAACCCTAAACTACACCTCTAACCCCTAACACCTTACCATAACCATAATCCTAACCCTACCCAACCCTCACCCTAAATCTAACCCTCAGCCCAACCACAATGCCTAACACAAACCGGAACCCTAACCCTAACCGTAACACTAAACTTAACCCTGACCTAAAATCGAACCCTAACCCTAAAACTAAACGGAACCCGTAAACTTAACCCGAAACATAACCTTAACACTAACCTGAAAACTAACCTAAACCTTCGCCATAACACTAACCCTAACCCTCACCCTATTTTAAACTTCACGCTATCCCTAACCTAAAGCAAACACTACCTATAAGCTTAACCCTACCCCTAAACCTAACCCTAACCTTAACCTTGGCGCACCTGGAACCCTAAGCCTAACCCTTAAAATAACTCTGACCCTAACCCTCAACCTCAACCTAATACTAATCCTAACCCTGACCCTAACCCTAACCTTACCTTTACCCTAACTTTAACGCTACCATAAACGTAAACCTAACCCTAACCCTAACCGTAACACTTGCACAAAACCCTCACCTTAACTGCAAACGTAACTCTAAATCTTACCCTAACCCTAAACTTAATCCTAAATATAACCCTGCCCTAAACCTAACTGAAACACTAACCCCGAACCCTAAGTCTAACACTAATCCTTAGCCTAAACCTAACCTTAAGCCTAAACCTAACCCTAACCACTTTCCCTAACTCTAACCCTAACCCTAACCCGAACCCTCACTCTTAACCAAAATTTCACCCGAAACATAACCCTAAACCTACCCTAACTTCATTCAAACTCTAATCCTAACCAAAACTAAAACTAACCCAACACCTAACTCGACCCCTAACACTGATCCTAATCCTAAACCTAACCCTAACCCTGACCTTAACCTGAACCCTAACCCCTAACCCTAACCCTCGCACTTAACATAAACTTCATCCTAACCCTAACACTAAACATAACACTAAATCTCCCCCTAACCCTGACCCTAACCCTAATCCTAACCATAAACCTAACCCTAACCCGAACCTTAACCCTAACCCTGACCCTAACTCTTACTCTAACCCTAATCCTAATGCTAAAACTTACCCTAAACTCTCAGGTTAAATGAAAACCTAGCACTAGCCCTCACCGTAACTTCTAAACCTAACCTCAACCCTTAACCTAACCCTCTCTCTAACGTTAACCTAGCCCAAACCCTAACCATGACTTAACCCTAACACTTACCCTAAACCAAACCCTCAATCTAACCTCAATTCTATACCTAATCCTAACCTTAAACCTAAAACTAACCCCTAAACCCTAACCCTAACCCTAAGCTCAACCCTCCCCCTTAACTTCAACTTCACCCTAACCCTAACCCTAAACTGAACCCTCACCCTAAATCTAACCCTAAACCAGACCCTAACCTTAACCCACACACCTAACCCTAACGCTAACTCTAACACATCCTTAACCTAAACTTCACCCTAAACCCAGCCTAACCTTAACCCTAAAACTAAACCTAACCCTCACTATTAACTGAAACTTCACCCTAACCCTAACCCTAACTCTAACTCTAACCCTAACCCTAACACTTACCCTAAACCCTCACCTGAACTGTAAACCTAACCCTAACTCTCACACTAACCCCTAACCGTATCCCCAACCCTAAACCTAATGCTATCCCTAAACTTATCCCTGACCCTAACCCTAAAACAAACCGTAACCCTAATCTAACCCTAACCCTAACATTAACCTAAACTTAACCCTACCCTAACCATAAACCTAAACCTAACACCCTAAACCTAACCTCTACCACTAACTATAAACCTACAACTAATCCTAACTCTTATCCTAACCCTCACCCTTAACCTAAACTTCACACTAACCCTAAACCTACCCCAACCTTAAACATAAACCCTAATCCTAACCCGAACCCTGAAACTAACCTGAACACTAACCTGAACACAAACCCAAACTGTAGCCCTAACCCAAAAAATAACCCTCACCCTATCCTAAACTTCATCCACACCCTAACCCTAACCTTAACCCTAAACCTACACCAAACCCAAAACCTAACCCTAAACCTATCTCTAACCTTAATGCTAGTCCACAAGAACCCTGAACCTAACTCATACAATAGCCCTGAACCTAACCCAAAACCTAATCCTAATCCTAATCCTAACCCTAGACCTTATCGTAACCATAACCCTAACTCTAACCTCGACCCTAAATAGAACACTAACTCTAACCCTAAACCTGAACCTAAACCTAAATCTTACCCTACACCTAACCCTAACCCTAACTCTAACTCTAACCCTAATCATAATACTTACACTAAACTCTGACCTTAACTGTAAAACTAATCGCCAACCATAACCCTAACCCTAATGCTATCCCTAACCCTAACCCTAACACTAACCTGCACCCCTAAGCCCTAACAATAACCCTAACCCAAACCCTAACCCCTTACACCAAAACCTAACCCAAACCTTAACCCAAAATTTCACCCTAACTCTAACACTAAACCCTAAACCTAATCATAAACCTAACCCTAACCCTAAACCAAACCTAACCATGACCCAAACCACAATGCCTAACCAGAATCCTCACCCAAATCCTAACCCTAAACTACACCTCTAACCCCTAACACCTTACCATAACCATAATCCTAACCCTACCCAACCCTCACCCTAAATCTAACCCTCAGCCCAACCACAATGCCTAACACAAACCGGAACCCTAACCCTAACCGTAACACTAAACTTAACCCTGACCTAAAATCGAACCCTAACCCTAAAACTAAACGGAACCCGTAAACTTAACCCGAAACATAACCTTAACACTAACCTGAAAACTAACCTAAACCTTCGCCATAACACTAACCCTAACCCTCACCCTATTTTAAACTTCACGCTATCCCTAACCTAAAGCAAACACTACCTATAAGCTTAACCCTACCCCTAAACCTAACCCTAACCTTAACCTTGGCGCACCTGGAACCCTAAGCCTAACCCTTAAAATAACTCTGACCCTAACCCTCAACCTCAACCTAATACTAATCCTAACCCTGACCCTAACCCTAACCTTACCTTTACCCTAACTTTAACGCTACCATAAACGTAAACCTAACCCTAACCCTAACCGTAACACTTGCACAAAACCCTCACCTTAACTGCAAACGTAACTCTAAATCTTACCCTAACCCTAAACTTAATCCTAAATATAACCCTGCCCTAAACCTAACTGAAACACTAACCCCGAACCCTAAGTCTAACACTAATCCTTAGCCTAAACCTAACCTTAAGCCTAAACCTAACCCTAACCACTTTCCCTAACTCTAACCCTAACCCTAACCCGAACCCTCACTCTTAACCAAAATTTCACCCGAAACATAACCCTAAACCTACCCTAACTTCATTCAAACTCTAATCCTAACCAAAACTAAAACTAACCCAACACCTAACTCGACCCCTAACACTGATCCTAATCCTAAACCTAACCCTAACCCTGACCTTAACCTGAACCCTAACCCCTAACCCTAACCCTCGCACTTAACATAAACTTCATCCTAACCCTAACACTAAACATAACACTAAATCTCCCCCTAACCCTGACCCTAACCCTAATCCTAACCATAAACCTAACCCTAACCCGAACCTTAACCCTAACCCTGACCCTAACTCTTACTCTAACCCTAATCCTAATGCTAAAACTTACCCTAAACTCTCAGGTTAAATGAAAACCTAGCACTAGCCCTCACCGTAACTTCTAAACCTAACCTCAACCCTTAACCTAACCCTCTCTCTAACGTTAACCTAGCCCAAACCCTAACCATGACTTAACCCTAACACTTACCCTAAACCAAACCCTCAATCTAACCTCAATTCTATACCTAATCCTAACCTTAAACCTAAAACTAACCCCTAAACCCTAACCCTAACCCTAAGCTCAACCCTCCCCCTTAACTTCAACTTCACCCTAACCCTAACCCTAAACTGAACCCTCACCCTAAATCTAACCCTAAACCAGACCCTAACCTTAACCCACACACCTAACCCTAACGCTAACTCTAACACATCCTTAACCTAAACTTCACCCTAAACCCAGCCTAACCTTAACCCTAAAACTAAACCTAACCCTCACTATTAACTGAAACTTCACCCTAACCCTAACCCTAACTCTAACTCTAACCCTAACCCTAACACTTACCCTAAACCCTCACCTGAACTGTAAACCTAACCCTAACTCTCACACTAACCCCTAACCGTATCCCCAACCCTAAACCTAATGCTATCCCTAAACTTATCCCTGACCCTAACCCTAAAACAAACCGTAACCCTAATCTAACCCTAACCCTAACATTAACCTAAACTTAACCCTACCCTAACCATAAACCTAAACCTAACACCCTAAACCTAACCTCTACCACTAACTATAAACCTACAACTAATCCTAACTCTTATCCTAACCCTCACCCTTAACCTAAACTTCACACTAACCCTAAACCTACCCCAACCTTAAACATAAACCCTAATCCTAACCCGAACCCTGAAACTAACCTGAACACTAACCTGAACACAAACCCAAACTGTAGCCCTAACCCAAAAAATAACCCTCACCCTATCCTAAACTTCATCCACACCCTAACCCTAACCTTAACCCTAAACCTACACCAAACCCAAAACCTAACCCTAAACCTATCTCTAACCTTAATGCTAGTCCACAAGAACCCTGAACCTAACTCATACAATAGCCCTGAACCTAACCCAAAACCTAATCCTAATCCTAATCCTAACCCTAGACCTTATCGTAACCATAACCCTAACTCTAACCTCGACCCTAAATAGAACACTAACTCTAACCCTAAACCTGAACCTAAACCTAAATCTTACCCTACACCTAACCCTAACCCTAACTCTAACTCTAACCCTAATCATAATACTTACACTAAACTCTGACCTTAACTGTAAAACTAATCGCCAACCATAACCCTAACCCTAATGCTATCCCTAACCCTAACCCTAACACTAACCTGCACCCCTAAGCCCTAACAATAACCCTAACCCAAACCCTAACCCCTTACACCAAAACCTAACCCAAACCTTAACCCAAAATTTCACCCTAACTCTAACACTAAACCCTAAACCTAATCATAAACCTAACCCTAACCCTAAACCAAACCTAACCATGACCCAAACCACAATGCCTAACCAGAATCCTCACCCAAATCCTAACCCTAAACTACACCTCTAACCCCTAACACCTTACCATAACCATAATCCTAACCCTACCCAACCCTCACCCTAAATCTAACCCTCAGCCCAACCACAATGCCTAACACAAACCGGAACCCTAACCCTAACCGTAACACTAAACTTAACCCTGACCTAAAATCGAACCCTAACCCTAAAACTAAACGGAACCCGTAAACTTAACCCGAAACATAACCTTAACACTAACCTGAAAACTAACCTAAACCTTCGCCATAACACTAACCCTAACCCTCACCCTATTTTAAACTTCACGCTATCCCTAACCTAAAGCAAACACTACCTATAAGCTTAACCCTACCCCTAAACCTAACCCTAACCTTAACCTTGGCGCACCTGGAACCCTAAGCCTAACCCTTAAAATAACTCTGACCCTAACCCTCAACCTCAACCTAATACTAATCCTAACCCTGACCCTAACCCTAACCTTACCTTTACCCTAACTTTAACGCTACCATAAACGTAAACCTAACCCTAACCCTAACCGTAACACTTGCACAAAACCCTCACCTTAACTGCAAACGTAACTCTAAATCTTACCCTAACCCTAAACTTAATCCTAAATATAACCCTGCCCTAAACCTAACTGAAACACTAACCCCGAACCCTAAGTCTAACACTAATCCTTAGCCTAAACCTAACCTTAAGCCTAAACCTAACCCTAACCACTTTCCCTAACTCTAACCCTAACCCTAACCCGAACCCTCACTCTTAACCAAAATTTCACCCGAAACATAACCCTAAACCTACCCTAACTTCATTCAAACTCTAATCCTAACCAAAACTAAAACTAACCCAACACCTAACTCGACCCCTAACACTGATCCTAATCCTAAACCTAACCCTAACCCTGACCTTAACCTGAACCCTAACCCCTAACCCTAACCCTCACACTTAACATAAACTTCATCCTAACCCTAACACTAAACATAACACTAAATCTCCCCCTAACCCTGACCCTAACCCTAATCCTAACCATAAACCTAACCCTAACCCGAACCTTAACCCTAACCCTGACCCTAACTCTTACTCTAACCCTAATCCTAATGCTAAAACTTACCCTAAACTCTCAGGTTAAATGAAAACCTAGCACTAGCCCTCACCGTAACTTCTAAACCTAACCTCAACCCTTAACCTAACCCTCTCTCTAACGTTAACCTAGCCCAAACCCTAACCATGACTTAACCCTAACACTTACCCTAAACCAAACCCTCAATCTAACCTCAATTCTATACCTAATCCTAACCTTAAACCTAAAACTAACCCCTAAACCCTAACCCTAACCCTAAGCTCAACCCTCCCCCTTAACTTCAACTTCACCCTAACCCTAACCCTAAACTGAACCCTCACCCTAAATCTAACCCTAAACCAGACCCTAACCTTAACCCAAACACCTAACCCTAACGCTAACTCTAACACATCCTTAACCTAAACTTCACCCTAAACCCAGCCTAACCTTAACCCTAAAACTAAACCTAACCCTCACTATTAACTGAAACTTCACCCTAACCCTAACCCTAACTCTAACTCTAACCCTAACCCTAACACTTACCCTAAACCCTCACCTGAACTGTAAACCTAACCCTAACTCTCACACTAACCCCTAACCGTATCCCCAACCCTAAACCTAATGCTATCCCTAAACTTATCCCTGACCCTAACCCTAAAACAAACCGTAACCCTAACCTAACCCTAACCCTAACATTAACCTAAACTTAACCCTACCCTAACCATAAACCTAAACCTAACACCCTAAACCTAACCTCTACCACTAACTATAAACCTACAACTAATCCTAACTCTTATCCTAACCCTCACCCTTAACCTAAATTCACACTAACCCTAAACCTACCCCTAACCTTAAACATAAACCCTAATCCTAACCCGAACCCTAAAACTAACCTGAACACTAACCTGAACACAAACCCAAACTGTAGCCCTAACCCAAAAAATAACCCTCACCCTATCCTAAACTTCATCCACACCCTAACCCTAACCTTAACCCTAAACCTACACCAAACCCAAAACCTAACCCTAAACCTATCTCTAACCTTAATGCTAGTCCACAAGAACCCTGAACCTAACTCATACAATAGCCCTGAACCTAACCCTAAACCTAATCCTAATCCTAATGCTAACCCTAGACCTAATCGTAACCATAACCCTAACTCTAACCTCGACCCTAAATAGAACACTAACTCTAACCCTAAACCTGAACCTAAACCTAAATCTTACCCTACACCTAACCCTAACCCTAACTCTAACTCTAACCCTAATCATAATACTTACACTAAACTCTGACCTTAACTGTAAAACTAATCGCCAACCATAACCCTAACCCTAATGCTATCCCTAACCCTAACCCTAACACTAACCTGCACCCCTAAGCCCTAACAATAACCCTAACCCAAACCCTAACCCCTTACACCAAAACCTAACCCAAACCTTAACCCAAAATTTCACCCTAACTCTAACACTAAACCCTAAACCTAATCATAAACCTAACCCTAACCCTAAACCAAACCTAACCATGACCCAAACCACAATGCCTAACCAGAATCCTCACCCAAATCCTAACCCTAAACTACACCTCTAACCCCTAACACCTTACCATAACCATAATCCTATCCCTACCCAACCCTCACCCTAAATCTAACCCTCAGCCCAACCACAATGCCTAACACAAACCGGAACCCTAACCCTAACCGTAACACTAAACTTAACCCTGACCTAAAATCGAACCCTAACCCTAAAACTAAACGGAACCCGTAAACTTAACCCGAAACATAACCTTAACACTAACCTGAAAACTAACCTAAACCTTCGCCATAACACTAACCCTAACCCTCACCCTATTTTAAACTTCACGCTATCCCTAACCTAAAGCAAACACTACCTATAAGCTTAACCCTACCCCTAAACCTAACCCTAACCTTAACCTTGGCGCACCTGGAACCCTAAGCCTAACCCTTAAAATAACTCTGACCCTAACCCTCAACCTCAACCTAATACTAATCCTAACCCTGACCCTAACCCTAACCTTACCTTTACCCTAACTTTAACGCTACCATAAACGTAAACCTAACCCTAACCCTAACCGTAACACTTGCACAAAACCCTCACCTTAACTGCAAACGTAACTCTAAATCTTACCCTAACCCTAAACTTAATCCTAAATATAACCCTGCCCTAAACCTAACTGAAACACTAACCCCGAACCCTAAGTCTAACACTAATCCTTAGCCTAAACCTAACCTTAAGCCTAAACCTAACCCTAACCACTTTCCCTAACTCTAACCCTAACCCTAACCCGAACCCTCACTCTTAACCAAAATTTCACCCGAAACATAACCCTAAACCTACCCTAACTTCATTCAAACTCTAATCCTAACCAAAACTAAAACTAACCCAACACCTAACTCGACCCCTAACACTGATCCTAATCCTAAACCTAACCCTAACCCTGACCTTAACCTGAACCCTAACCCCTAACCCTAACCCTCGCACTTAACATAAACTTCATCCTAACCCTAACACTAAACATAACACTAAATCTCCCCCTAACCCTGACCCTAACCCTAATCCTAACCATAAACCTAACCCTAACCCGAACCTTAACCCTAACCCTGACCCTAACTCTTACTCTAACCCTAATCCTAATGCTAAAACTTACCCTAAACTCTCAGGTTAAATGAAAACCTAGCACTAGCCCTCACCGTAACTTCTAAACCTAACCTCAACCCTTAACCTAACCCTCTCTCTAACGTTAACCTAGCCCAAACCCTAACCATGACTTAACCCTAACACTTACCCTAAACCAAACCCTCAATCTAACCTCAATTCTATACCTAATCCTAACCTTAAACCTAAAACTAACCCCTAAACCCTAACCCTAACCCTAAGCTCAACCCTCCCCCTTAACTTCAACTTCACCCTAACCCTAACCCTAAACTGAACCCTCACCCTAAATCTAACCCTAAACCAGACCCTAACCTTAACCCACACACCTAACCCTAACGCTAACTCTAACACATCCTTAACCTAAACTTCACCCTAAACCCAGCCTAACCTTAACCCTAAAACTAAACCTAACCCTCACTATTAACTGAAACTTCACCCTAACCCTAACCCTAACTCTAACTCTAACCCTAACCCTAACACTTACCCTAAACCCTCACCTGAACTGTAAACCTAACCCTAACTCTCACACTAACCCCTAACCGTATCCCCAACCCTAAACCTAATGCTATCCCTAAACTTATCCCTGACCCTAACCCTAAAACAAACCGTAACCCTAATCTAACCCTAACCCTAACATTAACCTAAACTTAACCCTACCCTAACCATAAACCTAAACCTAACACCCTAAACCTAACCTCTACCACTAACTATAAACCTACAACTAATCCTAACTCTTATCCTAACCCTCACCCTTAACCTAAACTTCACACTAACCCTAAACCTACCCCAACCTTAAACATAAACCCTAATCCTAACCCGAACCCTGAAACTAACCTGAACACTAACCTGAACACAAACCCAAACTGTAGCCCTAACCCAAAAAATAACCCTCACCCTATCCTAAACTTCATCCACACCCTAACCCTAACCTTAACCCTAAACCTACACCAAACCCAAAACCTAACCCTAAACCTATCTCTAACCTTAATGCTAGTCCACAAGAACCCTGAACCTAACTCATACAATAGCCCTGAACCTAACCCAAAACCTAATCCTAATCCTAATCCTAACCCTAGACCTTATCGTAACCATAACCCTAACTCTAACCTCGACCCTAAATAGAACACTAACTCTAACCCTAAACCTGAACCTAAACCTAAATCTTACCCTACACCTAACCCTAACCCTAACTCTAACTCTAACCCTAATCATAATACTTACACTAAACTCTGACCTTAACTGTAAAACTAATCGCCAACCATAACCCTAACCCTAATGCTATCCCTAACCCTAACCCTAACACTAACCTGCACCCCTAAGCCCTAACAATAACCCTAACCCAAACCCTAACCCCTTACACCAAAACCTAACCCAAACCTTAACCCAAAATTTCACCCTAACTCTAACACTAAACCCTAAACCTAATCATAAACCTAACCCTAACCCTAAACCAAACCTAACCATGACCCAAACCACAATGCCTAACCAGAATCCTCACCCAAATCCTAACCCTAAACTACACCTCTAACCCCTAACACCTTACCATAACCATAATCCTAACCCTACCCAACCCTCACCCTAAATCTAACCCTCAGCCCAACCACAATGCCTAACACAAACCGGAACCCTAACCCTAACCGTAACACTAAACTTAACCCTGACCTAAAATCGAACCCTAACCCTAAAACTAAACGGAACCCGTAAACTTAACCCGAAACATAACCTTAACACTAACCTGAAAACTAACCTAAACCTTCGCCATAACACTAACCCTAACCCTCACCCTATTTTAAACTTCACGCTATCCCTAACCTAAAGCAAACACTACCTATAAGCTTAACCCTACCCCTAAACCTAACCCTAACCTTAACCTTGGCGCACCTGGAACCCTAAGCCTAACCCTTAAAATAACTCTGACCCTAACCCTCAACCTCAACCTAATACTAATCCTAACCCTGACCCTAACCCTAACCTTACCTTTACCCTAACTTTAACGCTACCATAAACGTAAACCTAACCCTAACCCTAACCGTAACACTTGCACAAAACCCTCACCTTAACTGCAAACGTAACTCTAAATCTTACCCTAACCCTAAACTTAATCCTAAATATAACCCTGCCCTAAACCTAACTGAAACACTAACCCCGAACCCTAAGTCTAACACTAATCCTTAGCCTAAACCTAACCTTAAGCCTAAACCTAACCCTAACCACTTTCCCTAACTCTAACCCTAACCCTAACCCGAACCCTCACTCTTAACCAAAATTTCACCCGAAACATAACCCTAAACCTACCCTAACTTCATTCAAACTCTAATCCTAACCAAAACTAAAACTAACCCAACACCTAACTCGACCCCTAACACTGATCCTAATCCTAAACCTAACCCTAACCCTGACCTTAACCTGAACCCTAACCCCTAACCCTAACCCTCGCACTTAACATAAACTTCATCCTAACCCTAACACTAAACATAACACTAAATCTCCCCCTAACCCTGACCCTAACCCTAATCCTAACCATAAACCTAACCCTAACCCGAACCTTAACCCTAACCCTGACCCTAACTCTTACTCTAACCCTAATCCTAATGCTAAAACTTACCCTAAACTCTCAGGTTAAATGAAAACCTAGCACTAGCCCTCACCGTAACTTCTAAACCTAACCTCAACCCTTAACCTAACCCTCTCTCTAACGTTAACCTAGCCCAAACCCTAACCATGACTTAACCCTAACACTTACCCTAAACCAAACCCTCAATCTAACCTCAATTCTATACCTAATCCTAACCTTAAACCTAAAACTAACCCCTAAACCCTAACCCTAACCCTAAGCTCAACCCTCCCCCTTAACTTCAACTTCACCCTAACCCTAACCCTAAACTGAACCCTCACCCTAAATCTAACCCTAAACCAGACCCTAACCTTAACCCACACACCTAACCCTAACGCTAACTCTAACACATCCTTAACCTAAACTTCACCCTAAACCCAGCCTAACCTTAACCCTAAAACTAAACCTAACCCTCACTATTAACTGAAACTTCACCCTAACCCTAACCCTAACTCTAACTCTAACCCTAACCCTAACACTTACCCTAAACCCTCACCTGAACTGTAAACCTAACCCTAACTCTCACACTAACCCCTAACCGTATCCCCAACCCTAAACCTAATGCTATCCCTAAACTTATCCCTGACCCTAACCCTAAAACAAACCGTAACCCTAATCTAACCCTAACCCTAACATTAACCTAAACTTAACCCTACCCTAACCATAAACCTAAACCTAACACCCTAAACCTAACCTCTACCACTAACTATAAACCTACAACTAATCCTAACTCTTATCCTAACCCTCACCCTTAACCTAAACTTCACACTAACCCTAAACCTACCCCAACCTTAAACATAAACCCTAATCCTAACCCGAACCCTGAAACTAACCTGAACACTAACCTGAACACAAACCCAAACTGTAGCCCTAACCCAAAAAATAACCCTCACCCTATCCTAAACTTCATCCACACCCTAACCCTAACCTTAACCCTAAACCTACACCAAACCCAAAACCTAACCCTAAACCTATCTCTAACCTTAATGCTAGTCCACAAGAACCCTGAACCTAACTCATACAATAGCCCTGAACCTAACCCAAAACCTAATCCTAATCCTAATCCTAACCCTAGACCTTATCGTAACCATAACCCTAACTCTAACCTCGACCCTAAATAGAACACTAACTCTAACCCTAAACCTGAACCTAAACCTAAATCTTACCCTACACCTAACCCTAACCCTAACTCTAACTCTAACCCTAATCATAATACTTACACTAAACTCTGACCTTAACTGTAAAACTAATCGCCAACCATAACCCTAACCCTAATGCTATCCCTAACCCTAACCCTAACACTAACCTGCACCCCTAAGCCCTAACAATAACCCTAACCCAAACCCTAACCCCTTACACCAAAACCTAACCCAAACCTTAACCCAAAATTTCACCCTAACTCTAACACTAAACCCTAAACCTAATCATAAACCTAACCCTAACCCTAAACCAAACCTAACCATGACCCAAACCACAATGCCTAACCAGAATCCTCACCCAAATCCTAACCCTAAACTACACCTCTAACCCCTAACACCTTACCATAACCATAATCCTAACCCTACCCAACCCTCACCCTAAATCTAACCCTCAGCCCAACCACAATGCCTAACACAAACCGGAACCCTAACCCTAACCGTAACACTAAACTTAACCCTGACCTAAAATCGAACCCTAACCCTAAAACTAAACGGAACCCGTAAACTTAACCCGAAACATAACCTTAACACTAACCTGAAAACTAACCTAAACCTTCGCCATAACACTAACCCTAACCCTCACCCTATTTTAAACTTCACGCTATCCCTAACCTAAAGCAAACACTACCTATAAGCTTAACCCTACCCCTAAACCTAACCCTAACCTTAACCTTGGCGCACCTGGAACCCTAAGCCTAACCCTTAAAATAACTCTGACCCTAACCCTCAACCTCAACCTAATACTAATCCTAACCCTGACCCTAACCCTAACCTTACCTTTACCCTAACTTTAACGCTACCATAAACGTAAACCTAACCCTAACCCTAACCGTAACACTTGCACAAAACCCTCACCTTAACTGCAAACGTAACTCTAAATCTTACCCTAACCCTAAACTTAATCCTAAATATAACCCTGCCCTAAACCTAACTGAAACACTAACCCCGAACCCTAAGTCTAACACTAATCCTTAGCCTAAACCTAACCTTAAGCCTAAACCTAACCCTAACCACTTTCCCTAACTCTAACCCTAACCCTAACCCGAACCCTCACTCTTAACCAAAATTTCACCCGAAACATAACCCTAAACCTACCCTAACTTCATTCAAACTCTAATCCTAACCAAAACTAAAACTAACCCAACACCTAACTCGACCCCTAACACTGATCCTAATCCTAAACCTAACCCTAACCCTGACCTTAACCTGAACCCTAACCCCTAACCCTAACCCTCCCACTTAACATAAACTTCATCCTAACCCTAACACTAAACATAACACTAAATCTCCCCCTAACCCTGACCCTAACCCTAATCCTAACCATAAACCTAACCCTAACCCGAACCTTAACCCTAACCCTGACCCTAACTCTTACTCTAACCCTAATCCTAATGCTAAAACTTACCCTAAACTCTCAGGTTAAATGAAAACCTAGCACTAGCCCTCACCGTAACTTCTAAACCTAACCTCAACCCTTAACCTAACCCTCTCTCTAACGTTAACCTAGCCCAAACCCTAACCATGACTTAACCCTAACACTTACCCTAAACCAAACCCTCAATCTAACCTCAATTCTATACCTAATCCTAACCTTAAACCTAAAACTAACCCCTAAACCCTAACCCTAACCCTAAGCTCAACCCTCCCCCTTAACTTCAACTTCACCCTAACCCTAACCCTAAACTGAACCCTCACCCTAAATCTAACCCTAAACCAGACCCTAACCTTAACCCACACACCTAACCCTAACGCTAACTCTAACACATCCTTAACCTAAACTTCACCCTAAACCCAGCCTAACCTTAACCCTAAAACTAAACCTAACCCTCACTATTAACTGAAACTTCACCCTAACCCTAACCCTAACTCTAACTCTAACCCTAACCCTAACACTTACCCTAAACCCTCACCTGAACTGTAAACCTAACCCTAACTCTCACACTAACCCCTAACCGTATCCCCAACCCTAAACCTAATGCTATCCCTAAACTTATCCCTGACCCTAACCCTAAAACAAACCGTAACCCTAATCTAACCCTAACCCTAACATTAACCTAAACTTAACCCTACCCTAACCATAAACCTAAACCTAACACCCTAAACCTAACCTCTACCACTAACTATAAACCTACAACTAATCCTAACTCTTATCCTAACCCTCACCCTTAACCTAAACTTCACACTAACCCTAAACCTACCCCAACCTTAAACATAAACCCTAATCCTAACCCGAACCCTGAAACTAACCTGAACACTAACCTGAACACAAACCCAAACTGTAGCCCTAACCCAAAAAATAACCCTCACCCTATCCTAAACTTCATCCACACCCTAACCCTAACCTTAACCCTAAACCTACACCAAACCCAAAACCTAACCCTAAACCTATCTCTAACCTTAATGCTAGTCCACAAGAACCCTGAACCTAACTCATACAATAGCCCTGAACCTAACCCAAAACCTAATCCTAATCCTAATCCTAACCCTAGACCTTATCGTAACCATAACCCTAACTCTAACCTCGACCCTAAATAGAACACTAACTCTAACCCTAAACCTGAACCTAAACCTAAATCTTACCCTACACCTAACCCTAACCCTAACTCTAACTCTAACCCTAATCATAATACTTACACTAAACTCTGACCTTAACTGTAAAACTAATCGCCAACCATAACCCTAACCCTAATGCTATCCCTAACCCTAACCCTAACACTAACCTGCACCCCTAAGCCCTAACAATAACCCTAACCCAAACCCTAACCCCTTACACCAAAACCTAACCCAAACCTTAACCCAAAATTTCACCCTAACTCTAACACTAAACCCTAAACCTAATCATAAACCTAACCCTAACCCTAAACCAAACCTAACCATGACCCAAACCACAATGCCTAACCAGAATCCTCACCCAAATCCTAACCCTAAACTACACCTCTAACCCCTAACACCTTACCATAACCATAATCCTAACCCTACCCAACCCTCACCCTAAATCTAACCCTCAGCCCAACCACAATGCCTAACACAAACCGGAACCCTAACCCTAACCGTAACACTAAACTTAACCCTGACCTAAAATCGAACCCTAACCCTAAAACTAAACGGAACCCGTAAACTTAACCCGAAACATAACCTTAACACTAACCTGAAAACTAACCTAAACCTTCGCCATAACACTAACCCTAACCCTCACCCTATTTTAAACTTCACGCTATCCCTAACCTAAAGCAAACACTACCTATAAGCTTAACCCTACCCCTAAACCTAACCCTAACCTTAACCTTGGCGCACCTGGAACCCTAAGCCTAACCCTTAAAATAACTCTGACCCTAACCCTCAACCTCAACCTAATACTAATCCTAACCCTGACCCTAACCCTAACCTTACCTTTACCCTAACTTTAACGCTACCATAAACGTAAACCTAACCCTAACCCTAACCGTAACACTTGCACAAAACCCTCACCTTAACTGCAAACGTAACTCTAAATCTTACCCTAACCCTAAACTTAATCCTAAATATAACCCTGCCCTAAACCTAACTGAAACACTAACCCCGAACCCTAAGTCTAACACTAATCCTTAGCCTAAACCTAACCTTAAGCCTAAACCTAACCCTAACCACTTTCCCTAACTCTAACCCTAACCCTAACCCGAACCCTCACTCTTAACCAAAATTTCACCCGAAACATAACCCTAAACCTACCCTAACTTCATTCAAACTCTAATCCTAACCAAAACTAAAACTAACCCAACACCTAACTCGACCCCTAACACTGATCCTAATCCTAAACCTAACCCTAACCCTGACCTTAACCTGAACCCTAACCCCTAACCCTAACCCTCCCACTTAACATAAACTTCATCCTAACCCTAACACTAAACATAACACTAAATCTCCCCCTAACCCTGACCCTAACCCTAATCCTAACCATAAACCTAACCCTAACCCGAACCTTAACCCTAACCCTGACCCTAACTCTTACTCTAACCCTAATCCTAATGCTAAAACTTACCCTAAACTCTCAGGTTAAATGAAAACCTAGCACTAGCCCTCACCGTAACTTCTAAACCTAACCTCAACCCTTAACCTAACCCTCTCTCTAACGTTAACCTAGCCCAAACCCTAACCATGACTTAACCCTAACACTTACCCTAAACCAAACCCTCAATCTAACCTCAATTCTATACCTAATCCTAACCTTAAACCTAAAACTAACCCCTAAACCCTAACCCTAACCCTAAGCTCAACCCTCCCCCTTAACTTCAACTTCACCCTAACCCTAACCCTAAACTGAACCCTCACCCTAAATCTAACCCTAAACCAGACCCTAACCTTAACCCACACACCTAACCCTAACGCTAACTCTAACACATCCTTAACCTAAACTTCACCCTAAACCCAGCCTAACCTTAACCCTAAAACTAAACCTAACCCTCACTATTAACTGAAACTTCACCCTAACCCTAACCCTAACTCTAACTCTAACCCTAACCCTAACACTTACCCTAAACCCTCACCTGAACTGTAAACCTAACCCTAACTCTCACACTAACCCCTAACCGTATCCCCAACCCTAAACCTAATGCTATCCCTAAACTTATCCCTGACCCTAACCCTAAAACAAACCGTAACCCTAATCTAACCCTAACCCTAACATTAACCTAAACTTAACCCTACCCTAACCATAAACCTAAACCTAACACCCTAAACCTAACCTCTACCACTAACTATAAACCTACAACTAATCCTAACTCTTATCCTAACCCTCACCCTTAACCTAAACTTCACACTAACCCTAAACCTACCCCAACCTTAAACATAAACCCTAATCCTAACCCGAACCCTGAAACTAACCTGAACACTAACCTGAACACAAACCCAAACTGTAGCCCTAACCCAAAAAATAACCCTCACCCTATCCTAAACTTCATCCACACCCTAACCCTAACCTTAACCCTAAACC
Organism: Elephas maximus indicus; assembly: GCF_024166365.1. Taxonomy (NCBI): domain Eukaryota; kingdom Metazoa; phylum Chordata; class Mammalia; order Proboscidea; family Elephantidae; genus Elephas; species Elephas maximus. Next base: position 118,657,921 of record NC_064846.1, on the reverse strand, counting down.
TACACCAAACCCAAAACCTAACCCTAAACCTATCTCTAACCTTAATGCTAGTCCACAAGAACCCTGAACCTAACTCATACAATAGCCCTGAACCTAACCCAAAACCTAATCCTAATCCTAATCCTAACCCTAGACCTTATCGTAACCATAACCCTAACTCTAACCTCGACCCTAAATAGAACACTAACTCTAACCCTAAACCTGAACCTAAACCTAAATCTTACCCTACACCTAACCCTAACCCTAACTCTAACTCTAACCCTAATCATAATACTTACACTAAACTCTGACCTTAACTGTAAAACTAATCGCCAACCATAACCCTAACCCTAATGCTATCCCTAACCCTAACCCTAACACTAACCTGCACCCCTAAGCCCTAACAATAACCCTAACCCAAACCCTAACCCCTTACACCAAAACCTAACCCAAACCTTAACCCAAAATTTCACCCTAACTCTAACACTAAACCCTAAACCTAATCATAAACCTAACCCTAACCCTAAACCAAACCTAACCATGACCCAAACCACAATGCCTAACCAGAATCCTCACCCAAATCCTAACCCTAAACTACACCTCTAACCCCTAACACCTTACCATAACCATAATCCTAACCCTACCCAACCCTCACCCTAAATCTAACCCTCAGCCCAACCACAATGCCTAACACAAACCGGAACCCTAACCCTAACCGTAACACTAAACTTAACCCTGACCTAAAATCGAACCCTAACCCTAAAACTAAACGGAACCCGTAAACTTAACCCGAAACATAACCTTAACACTAACCTGAAAACTAACCTAAACCTTCGCCATAACACTAACCCTAACCCTCACCCTATTTTAAACTTCACGCTATCCCTAACCTAAAGCAAACACTACCTATAAGCTTAACCCTACCCCTAAACCTAACCCTAACCTTAACCTTGGCGCACCTGGAACCCTAAGCCTAACCCTTAAAATAACTCTGACCCTAACCCTCAACCTCAACCTAATACTAATCCTAACCCTGACCCTAACCCTAACCTTACCTTTACCCTAACTTTAACGCTACCATAAACGTAAACCTAACCCTAACCCTAACCGTAACACTTGCACAAAACCCTCACCTTAACTGCAAACGTAACTCTAAATCTTACCCTAACCCTAAACTTAATCCTAAATATAACCCTGCCCTAAACCTAACTGAAACACTAACCCCGAACCCTAAGTCTAACACTAATCCTTAGCCTAAACCTAACCTTAAGCCTAAACCTAACCCTAACCACTTTCCCTAACTCTAACCCTAACCCTAACCCGAACCCTCACTCTTAACCAAAATTTCACCCGAAACATAACCCTAAACCTACCCTAACTTCATTCAAACTCTAATCCTAACCAAAACTAAAACTAACCCAACACCTAACTCGACCCCTAACACTGATCCTAATCCTAAACCTAACCCTAACCCTGACCTTAACCTGAACCCTAACCCCTAACCCTAACCCTCCCACTTAACATAAACTTCATCCTAACCCTAACACTAAACATAACACTAAATCTCCCCCTAACCCTGACCCTAACCCTAATCCTAACCATAAACCTAACCCTAACCCGAACCTTAACCCTAACCCTGACCCTAACTCTTACTCTAACCCTAATCCTAATGCTAAAACTTACCCTAAACTCTCAGGTTAAATGAAAACCTAGCACTAGCCCTCACCGTAACTTCTAAACCTAACCTCAACCCTTAACCTAACCCTCTCTCTAACGTTAACCTAGCCCAAACCCTAACCATGACTTAACCCTAACACTTACCCTAAACCAAACCCTCAATCTAACCTCAATTCTATACCTAATCCTAACCTTAAACCTAAAACTAACCCCTAAACCCTAACCCTAAGCTCAACCCTCCCCCTTAACTTCAACTTCACCCTAACCCTAACCCTAAACTGAACCCTCACCCTAAATCTAACCCTAAACCAGACCCTAACCTTAACCCAAACACCTAACCCTAACGCTAACTCTAACACATCCTTAACCTAAACTTCACCCTAAACCCAGCCTAACCTTAACCCTAAAACTAAACCTAACCCTCACTATTAACTGAAACTTCACCCTAACCCTAACCCTAACTCTAACTCTAACCCTAACCCTAACACTTACCCTAAACCCTCACCTGAACTGTAAACCTAACCCTAACTCTCACACTAACCCCTAACCGTATCCCCAACCCTAAACCTAATGCTATCCCTAAACTTATCCCTGACCCTAACCCTAAAACAAACCGTAACCCTAATCTAACCCTAACCCTAACATTAACCTAAACTTAACCCTACCCTAACCATAAACCTAAACCTAACACCCTAAACCTAACCTCTACCACTAACTATAAACCTACAACTAATCCTAACTCTTATCCTAACCCTCACCCTTAACCTAAACTTCACACTAACCCTAAACCTACCCCAACCTTAAACATAAACCCTAATCCTAACCCGAACCCTGAAACTAACCTGAACACTAACCTGAACACAAACCCAAACTGTAGCCCTAACCCAAAAAATAACCCTCACCCTATCCTAAACTTCATCCACACCCTAACCCTAACCTTAACCCTAAACCTACACCAAACCCAAAACCTAACCCTAAACCTATCTCTAACCTTAATGCTAGTCCACAAGAACCCTGAACCTAACTCATACAATAGCCCTGAACCTAACCCAAAACCTAATCCTAATCCTAATCCTAACCCTAGACCTTATCGTAACCATAACCCTAACTCTAACCTCGACCCTAAATAGAACACTAACTCTAACCCTAAACCTGAACCTAAACCTAAATCTTACCCTACACCTAACCCTAACCCTAACTCTAACTCTAACCCTAATCATAATACTTACACTAAACTCTGACCTTAACTGTAAAACTAATCGCCAACCATAACCCTAACCCTAATGCTATCCCTAACCCTAACCCTAACACTAACCTGCACCCCTAAGCCCTAACAATAACCCTAACCCAAACCCTAACCCCTTACACCAAAACCTAACCCAAACCTTAACCCAAAATTTCACCCTAACTCTAACACTAAACCCTAAACCTAATCATAAACCTAACCCTAACCCTAAACCAAACCTAACCATGACCCAAACCACAATGCCTAACCAGAATCCTCACCCAAATCCTAACCCTAAACTACACCTCTAACCCCTAACACCTTACCATAACCATAATCCTAACCCTACCCAACCCTCACCCTAAATCTAACCCTCAGCCCAACCACAATGCCTAACACAAACCGGAACCCTAACCCTAACCGTAACACTAAACTTAACCCTGACCTAAAATCGAACCCTAACCCTAAAACTAAACGGAACCCGTAAACTTAACCCGAAACATAACCTTAACACTAACCTGAAAACTAACCTAAACCTTCGCCATAACACTAACCCTAACCCTCACCCTATTTTAAACTTCACGCTATCCCTAACCTAAAGCAAACACTACCTATAAGCTTAACCCTACCCCTAAACCTAACCCTAACCTTAACCTTGGCGCACCTGGAACCCTAAGCCTAACCCTTAAAATAACTCTGACCCTAACCCTCAACCTCAACCTAATACTAATCCTAACCCTGACCCTAACCCTAACCTTACCTTTACCCTAACTTTAACGCTACCATAAACGTAAACCTAACCCTAACCCTAACCGTAACACTTGCACAAAACCCTCACCTTAACTGCAAACGTAACTCTAAATCTTACCCTAACCCTAAACTTAATCCTAAATATAACCCTGCCCTAAACCTAACTGAAACACTAACCCCGAACCCTAAGTCTAACACTAATCCTTAGCCTAAACCTAACCTTAAGCCTAAACCTAACCCTAACCACTTTCCCTAACTCTAACCCTAACCCTAACCCGAACCCTCACTCTTAACCAAAATTTCACCCGAAACATAACCCTAAACCTACCCTAACTTCATTCAAACTCTAATCCTAACCAAAACTAAAACTAACCCAACACCTAACTCGACCCCTAACACTGATCCTAATCCTAAACCTAACCCTAACCCTGACCTTAACCTGAACCCTAACCCCTAACCCTAACCCTCACACTTAACATAAACTTCATCCTAACCCTAACACTAAACATAACACTAAATCTCCCCCTAACCCTGACCCTAACCCTAATCCTAACCATAAACCTAACCCTAACCCGAACCTTAACCCTAACCCTGACCCTAACTCTTACTCTAACCCTAATCCTAATGCTAAAACTTACCCTAAACTCTCAGGTTAAATGAAAACCTAGCACTAGCCCTCACCGTAACTTCTAAACCTAACCTCAACCCTTAACCTAACCCTCTCTCTAACGTTAACCTAGCCCAAACCCTAACCATGACTTAACCCTAACACTTACCCTAAACCAAACCCTCAATCTAACCTCAATTCTATACCTAATCCTAACCTTAAACCTAAAACTAACCCCTAAACCCTAACCCTAACCCTAAGCTCAACCCTCCCCCTTAACTTCAACTTCACCCTAACCCTAACCCTAAACTGAACCCTCACCCTAAATCTAACCCTAAACCAGACCCTAACCTTAACCCAAACACCTAACCCTAACGCTAACTCTAACACATCCTTAACCTAAACTTCACCCTAAACCCAGCCTAACCTTAACCCTAAAACTAAACCTAACCCTCACTATTAACTGAAACTTCACCCTAACCCTAACCCTAACTCTAACTCTAACCCTAACCCTAACACTTACCCTAAACCCTCACCTGAACTGTAAACCTAACCCTAACTCTCACACTAACCCCTAACCGTATCCCCAACCCTAAACCTAATGCTATCCCTAAACTTATCCCTGACCCTAACCCTAAAACAAACCGTAACCCTAATCTAACCCTAACCCTAACATTAACCTAAACTTAACCCTACCCTAACCATAAACCTAAACCTAACACCCTAAACCTAACCTCTACCACTAACTATAAACCTACAACTAATCCTAACTCTTATCCTAACCCTCACCCTTAACCTAAACTTCACACTAACCCTAAACCTACCCCTAACCTTAAACATAAACCCTAATCCTAACCCGAACCCTAAAACTAACCTGAACACTAACCTGAACACAAACCCAAACTGTAGCCCTAACCCAAAAAATAACCCTCACCCTATCCTAAACTTCATCCACACCCTAACCCTAACCTTAACCCTAAACCTACACCAAACCCAAAACCTAACCCTAAACCTATCTCTAACCTTAATGCTAGTCCACAAGAACCCTGAACCTAACTCATACAATAGCCCTGAACCTAACCCTAAACCTAATCCTAATCCTAATCCTAACCCTAGACCTAATCGTAACCATAACCCTAACTCTAACCTCGACCCTAAATAGAACACTAACTCTAACCCTAAACCTGAACCTAAACCTAAATCTTACCCTACACCTAACCCTAACCCTAACTCTAACTCTAACCCTAATCATAATACTTACACTAAACTCTGACCTTAACTGTAAAACTAATCGCCAACCATAACCCTAACCCTAATGCTATCCCTAACCCTAACCCTAACACTAACCTGCACCCCTAAGCCCTAACAATAACCCTAACCCAAACCCTAACCCCTTACACCAAAACCTAACCCAAACCTTAACCCAAAATTTCACCCTAACTCTAACACTAAACCCTAAACCTAATCATAAACCTAACCCTAACCCTAAACCAAACCTAACCATGACCCAAACCACAATGCCTAACCAGAATCCTCACCCAAATCCTAACCCTAAACTACACCTCTAACCCCTAACACCTTACCATAACCATAATCCTATCCCTACCCAACCCTCACCCTAAATCTAACCCTCAGCCCAACCACAATGCCTAACACAAACCGGAACCCTAACCCTAACCGTAACACTAAACTTAACCCTGACCTAAAATCGAACCCTAACCCTAAAACTAAACGGAACCCGTAAACTTAACCCGAAACATAACCTTAACACTAACCTGAAAACTAACCTAAACCTTCGCCATAACACTAACCCTAACCCTCACCCTATTTTAAACTTCACGCTATCCCTAACCTAAAGCAAACACTACCTATAAGCTTAACCCTACCCCTAAACCTAACCCTAACCTTAACCTTGGCGCACCTGGAACCCTAAGCCTAACCCTTAAAATAACTCTGACCCTAACCCTCAACCTCAACCTAATACTAATCCTAACCCTGACCCTAACCCTAACCTTACCTTTACCCTAACTTTAACGCTACCATAAACGTAAACCTAACCCTAACCCTAACTGTAACACTTGCACAAAACCCTCACCTTAACTGCAAACGTAACTCTAAATCTTACCCTAACCCTAAACTTAATCCTAAATATAACCCTGCCCTAAACCTAACTGAAACACTAACCCCGAACCCTAAGTCTAACACTAATCCTTAGCCTAAACCTAACCTTAAGCCTAAACCTAACCCTAACCACTTTCCCTAACTCTAACCCTAACCCTAACCCGAACCCTCACTCTTAACCAAAATTTCACCCGAAACATAACCCTAAACCTACCCTAACTTCATTCAAACTCTAATCCTAACCAAAACTAAAACTAACCCAACACCTAACTCGACCCCTAACACTGATCCTAATCCTAAACCTAACCCTAACCCTGACCTTAACCTGAACCCTAACCCCTAACCCTAACCCTCCCACTTAACATAAACTTCATCCTAACCCTAACACTAAACATAACACTAAATCTCCCCCTAACCCTGACCCTAACCCTAATCCTAACCATAAACCTAACCCTAACCCGAACCTTAACCCTAACCCTGACCCTAACTCTTACTCTAACCCTAATCCTAATGCTAAAACTTACCCTAAACTCTCAGGTTAAATGAAAACCTAGCACTAGCCCTCACCGTAACTTCTAAACCTAACCTCAACCCTTAACCTAACCCTCTCTCTAACGTTAACCTAGCCCAAACCCTAACCATGACTTAACCCTAACACTTACCCTAAACCAAACCCTCAATCTAACCTCAATTCTATAGCTAATCCTAACCTTAAACCTAAAACTAACCCCTAAACCCTAACCCTAACCCTAAGCTCAACCCTCCCCCTTAACTTCAACTTCACCCTAACCCTAACCCTAAACTGAACCCTCACCCTAAATCTAACCCTAAACCAGACCCTAACCTTAACCCAAACACCTAACCCTAACGCTAACTCTAACACATCCTTAACCTAAACTTCACCCTAAACCCAGCCTAACCTTAACCCTAAAACTAAACCTAACCCTCACTATTAACTGAAACTTCACCCTAACCCTAACCCTAACTCTAACTCTAACCCTAACCCTAACACTTACCCTAAACCCTCACCTGAACTGTAAACCTAACCCTAACTCTCACACTAACCCCTAACCGTATCCCCAACCCTAAACCTAATGCTATCCCTAAACTTATCCCTGACCCTAACCCTAAAACAAACCGTAACCCTAATCTAACCCTAACCCTAACATTAACCTAAACTTAACCCTACCCTAACCATAAACCTAAACCTAACACCCTAAACCTAACCTCTACCACTAACTATAAACCTACAACTAATCCTAACTCTTATCCTAACCCTCACCCTTAACCTAAACTTCACACTAACCCTAAACCTACCCCAACCTTAAACATAAACCCTAATCCTAACCCGAACCCTGAAACTAACCTGAACACTAACCTGAACACAAACCCAAACTGTAGCCCTAACCCAAAAAATAACCCTCACCCTATCCTAAACTTCATCCACACCCTAACCCTAACCTTAACCCTAAACCTACACCAAACCCAAAACCTAACCCTAAACCTATCTCTAACCTTAATGCTAGTCCACAAGAACCCTGAACCTAACTCATACAATAGCCCTGAACCTAACCCAAAACCTAATCCTAATCCTAATCCTAACCCTAGACCTTATCGTAACCATAACCCTAACTCTAACCTCGACCCTAAATAGAACACTAACTCTAACCCTAAACCTGAACCTAAACCTAAATCTTACCCTACACCTAACCCTAACCCTAACTCTAACTCTAACCCTAATCATAATACTTACACTAAACTCTGACCTTAACTGTAAAACTAATCGCCAACCATAACCCTAACCCTAATGCTATCCCTAACCCTAACCCTAACACTAACCTGCACCCCTAAGCCCTAACAATAACCCTAACCCAAACCCTAACCCCTTACACCAAAACCTAACCCAAACCTTAACCCAAAATTTCACCCTAACTCTAACACTAAACCCTAAACCTAATCATAAACCTAACCCTAACCCTAAACCAAACCTAACCATGACCCAAACCACAATGCCTAACCAGAATCCTCACCCAAATCCTAACCCTAAACTACACCTCTAACCCCTAACACCTTACCATAACCATAATCCTAACCCTACCCAACCCTCACCCTAAATCTAACCCTCAGCCCAACCACAATGCCTAACACAAACCGGAACCCTAACCCTAACCGTAACACTAAACTTAACCCTGACCTAAAATCGAACCCTAACCCTAAAACTAAACGGAACCCGTAAACTTAACCCGAAACATAACCTTAACACTAACCTGAAAACTAACCTAAACCTTCGCCATAACACTAACCCTAACCCTCACCCTATTTTAAACTTCACGCTATCCCTAACCTAAAGCAAACACTACCTATAAGCTTAACCCTACCCCTAAACCTAACCCTAACCTTAACCTTGGCGCACCTGGAACCCTAAGCCTAACCCTTAAAATAACTCTGACCCTAACCCTCAACCTCAACCTAATACTAATCCTAACCCTGACCCTAACCCTAACCTTACCTTTACCCTAACTTTAACGCTACCATAAACGTAAACCTAACCCTAACCCTAACCGTAACACTTGCACAAAACCCTCACCTTAACTGCAAACGTAACTCTAAATCTTACCCTAACCCTAAACTTAATCCTAAATATAACCCTGCCCTAAACCTAACTGAAACACTAACCCCGAACCCTAAGTCTAACACTAATCCTTAGCCTAAACCTAACCTTAAGCCTAAACCTAACCCTAACCACTTTCCCTAACTCTAACCCTAACCCTAACCCGAACCCTCACTCTTAACCAAAATTTCACCCGAAACATAACCCTAAACCTACCCTAACTTCATTCAAACTCTAATCCTAACCAAAACTAAAACTAACCCAACACCTAACTCGACCCCTAACACTGATCCTAATCCTAAACCTAACCCTAACCCTGACCTTAACCTGAACCCTAACCCCTAACCCTAACCCTCCCACTTAACATAAACTTCATCCTAACCCTAACACTAAACATAACACTAAATCTCCCCCTAACCCTGACCCTAACCCTAATCCTAACCATAAACCTAACCCTAACCCGAACCTTAACCCTAACCCTGACCCTAACTCTTACTCTAACCCTAATCCTAATGCTAAAACTTACCCTAAACTCTCAGGTTAAATGAAAACCTAGCACTAGCCCTCACCGTAACTTCTAAACCTAACCTCAACCCTTAACCTAACCCTCTCTCTAACGTTAACCTAGCCCAAACCCTAACCATGACTTAACCCTAACACTTACCCTAAACCAAACCCTCAATCTAACCTCAATTCTATACCTAATCCTAACCTTAAACCTAAAACTAACCCCTAAACCCTAACCCTAACCCTAAGCTCAACCCTCCCCCTTAACTTCAACTTCACCCTAACCCTAACCCTAAACTGAACCCTCACCCTAAATCTAACCCTAAACCAGACCCTAACCTTAACCCAAACACCTAACCCTAACGCTAACTCTAACACATCCTTAACCTAAACTTCACCCTAAACCCAGCCTAACCTTAACCCTAAAACTAAACCTAACCCTCACTATTAACTGAAACTTCACCCTAACCCTAACCCTAACTCTAACTCTAACCCTAACCCTAACACTTACCCTAAACCCTCACCTGAACTGTAAACCTAACCCTAACTCTCACACTAACCCCTAACCGTATCCCCAACCCTAAACCTAATGCTATCCCTAAACTTATCCCTGACCCTAACCCTAAAACAAACCGTAACCCTAATCTAACCCTAACCCTAACATTAACCTAAACTTAACCCTACCCTAACCATAAACCTAAACCTAACACCCTAAACCTAACCTCTACCACTAACTATAAACCTACAACTAATCCTAACTCTTATCCTAACCCTCACCCTTAACCTAAACTTCACACTAACCCTAAACCTACCCCAACCTTAAACATAAACCCTAATCCTAACCCGAACCCTGAAACTAACCTGAACACTAACCTGAACACAAACCCAAACTGTAGCCCTAACCCAAAAAATAACCCTCACCCTATCCTAAACTTCATCCACACCCTAACCCTAACCTTAACCCTAAACCTACACCAAACCCAAAACCTAACCCTAAACCTATCTCTAACCTTAATGCTAGTCCACAAGAACCCTGAACCTAACTCATACAATAGCCCTGAACCTAACCCTAAACCTAATCCTAATCCTAATCCTAACCCTAGACCTAATCGTAACCATAACCCTAACTCTAACCTCGACCCTAAATAGAACACTAACTCTAACCCTAAACCTGAACCTAAACCTAAATCTTACCCTACACCTAACCCTAACCCTAACTCTAACTCTAACCCTAATCATAATACTTACACTAAACTCTGACCTTAACTGTAAAACTAATCGCCAACCATAACCCTAACCCTAATGCTATCCCTAACCCTAACCCTAACACTAACCTGCACCCCTAAGCCCTAACAATAACCCTAACCCAAACCCTAACCCCTTACACCAAAACCTAACCCAAACCTTAACCCAAAATTTCACCCTAACTCTAACACTAAACCCTAAACCTAATCATAAACCTAACCCTAACCCTAAACCAAACCTAACCATGACCCAAACCACAATGCCTAACCAGAATCCTCACCCAAATCCTAACCCTAAACTACACCTCTAACCCCTAACACCTTACCATAACCATAATCCTATCCCTACCCAACCCTCACCCTAAATCTAACCCTCAGCCCAACCACAATGCCTAACACAAACCGGAACCCTAACCCTAACCGTAACACTAAACTTAACCCTGACCTAAAATCGAACCCTAACCCTAAAACTAAACGGAACCCGTAAACTTAACCCGAAACATAACCTTAACACTAACCTGAAAACTAACCTAAACCTTCGCCATAACACTAACCCTAACCCTCACCCTATTTTAAACTTCACGCTATCCCTAACCTAAAGCAAACACTACCTATAAGCTTAACCCTACCCCTAAACCTAACCCTAACCTTAACCTTGGCGCACCTGGAACCCTAAGCCTAACCCTTAAAATAACTCTGACCCTAACCCTCAACCTCAACCTAATACTAATCCTAACCCTGACCCTAACCCTAACCTTACCTTTACCCTAACTTTAACGCTACCATAAACGTAAACCTAACCCTAACCCTAACTGTAACACTTGCACAAAACCCTCACCTTAACTGCAAACGTAACTCTAAATCTTACCCTAACCCTAAACTTAATCCTAAATATAACCCTGCCCTAAACCTAACTGAAACACTAACCCCGAACCCTAAGTCTAACACTAATCCTTAGCCTAAACCTAACCTTAAGCCTAAACCTAACCCTAACCACTTTCCCTAACTCTAACCCTAACCCTAACCCGAACCCTCACTCTTAACCAAAATTTCACCCGAAACATAACCCTAAACCTACCCTAACTTCATTCAAACTCTAATCCTAACCAAAACTAAAACTAACCCAACACCTAACTCGACCCCTAACACTGATCCTAATCCTAAACCTAACCCTAACCCTGACCTTAACCTGAACCCTAACCCCTAACCCTAACCCTCCCACTTAACATAAACTTCATCCTAACCCTAACACTAAACATAACACTAAATCTCCCCCTAACCCTGACCCTAACCCTAATCCTAACCATAAACCTAACCCTAACCCGAACCTTAACCCTAACCCTGACCCTAACTCTTACTCTAACCCTAATCCTAATGCTAAAACTTACCCTAAACTCTCAGGTTAAATGAAAACCTAGCACTAGCCCTCACCGTAACTTCTAAACCTAACCTCAACCCTTAACCTAACCCTCTCTCTAACGTTAACCTAGCCCAAACCCTAACCATGACTTAACCCTAACACTTACCCTAAACCAAACCCTCAATCTAACCTCAATTCTATACCTAATCCTAACCTTAAACCTAAAACTAACCCCTAAACCCTAACCCTAACCCTAAGCTCAACCCTCCCCCTTAACTTCAACTTCACCCTAACCCTAACCCTAAACTGAACCCTCACCCTAAATCTAACCCTAAACCAGACCCTAACCTTAACCCAAACACCTAACCCTAACGCTAACTCTAACACATCCTTAACCTAAACTTCACCCTAAACCCAGCCTAACCTTAACCCTAAAACTAAACCTAACCCTCACTATTAACTGAAACTTCACCCTAACCCTAACCCTAACTCTAACTCTAACCCTAACCCTAACACTTACCCTAAACCCTCACCTGAACTGTAAACCTAACCCTAACTCTCACACTAACCCCTAACCGTATCCCCAACCCTAAACCTAATGCTATCCCTAAACTTATCCCTGACCCTAACCCTAAAACAAACCGTAACCCTAATCTAACCCTAACCCTAACATTAACCTAAACTTAACCCTACCCTAACCATAAACCTAAACCTAACACCCTAAACCTAACCTCTACCACTAACTATAAACCTACAACTAATCCTAACTCTTATCCTAACCCTCACCCTTAACCTAAACTTCACACTAACCCTAAACCTACCCCAACCTTAAACATAAACCCTAATCCTAACCCGAACCCTGAAACTAACCTGAACACTAACCTGAACACAAACCCAAACTGTAGCCCTAACCCAAAAAATAACCCTCACCCTATCCTAAACTTCATCCACACCCTAACCCTAACCTTAACCCTAAACCTACACCAAACCCAAAACCTAACCCTAAACCTATCTCTAACCTTAATGCTAGTCCACAAGAACCCTGAACCTAACTCATACAATAGCCCTGAACCTAACCCAAAACCTAATCCTAATCCTAATCCTAACCCTAGACCTTATCGTAACCATAACCCTAACTCTAACCTCGACCCTAAATAGAACACTAACTCTAACCCTAAACCTGAACCTAAACCTAAATCTTACCCTACACCTAACCCTAACCCTAACTCTAACTCTAACCCTAATCATAATACTTACACTAAACTCTGACCTTAACTGTAAAACTAATCGCCAACCATAACCCTAACCCTAATGCTATCCCTAACCCTAACCCTAACACTAACCTGCACCCCTAAGCCCTAACAATAACCCTAACCCAAACCCTAACCCCTTACACCAAAACCTAACCCAAACCTTAACCCAAAATTTCACCCTAACTCTAACACTAAACCCTAAACCTAATCATAAACCTAACCCTAACCCTAAACCAAACCTAACCATGACCCAAACCACAATGCCTAACCAGAATCCTCACCCAAATCCTAACCCTAAACTACACCTCTAACCCCTAACACCTTACCATAACCATAATCCTAACCCTACCCAACCCTCACCCTAAATCTAACCCTCAGCCCAACCACAATGCCTAACACAAACCGGAACCCTAACCCTAACCGTAACACTAAACTTAACCCTGACCTAAAATCGAACCCTAACCCTAAAACTAAACGGAACCCGTAAACTTAACCCGAAACATAACCTTAACACTAACCTGAAAACTAACCTAAACCTTCGCCATAACACTAACCCTAACCCTCACCCTATTTTAAACTTCACGCTATCCCTAACCTAAAGCAAACACTACCTATAAGCTTAACCCTACCCCTAAACCTAACCCTAACCTTAACCTTGGCGCACCTGGAACCCTAAGCCTAACCCTTAAAATAACTCTGACCCTAACCCTCAACCTCAACCTAATACTAATCCTAACCCTGACCCTAACCCTAACCTTACCTTTACCCTAACTTTAACGCTACCATAAACGTAAACCTAACCCTAACCCTAACCGTAACACTTGCACAAAACCCTCACCTTAACTGCAAACGTAACTCTAAATCTTACCCTAACCCTAAACTTAATCCTAAATATAACCCTGCCCTAAACCTAACTGAAACACTAACCCCGAACCCTAAGTCTAACACTAATCCTTAGCCTAAACCTAACCTTAAGCCTAAACCTAACCCTAACCACTTTCCCTAACTCTAACCCTAACCCTAACCCGAACCCTCACTCTTAACCAAAATTTCACCCGAAACATAACCCTAAACCTACCCTAACTTCATTCAAACTCTAATCCTAACCAAAACTAAAACTAACCCAACACCTAACTCGACCCCTAACACTGATCCTAATCCTAAACCTAACCCTAACCCTGACCTTAACCTGAACCCTAACCCCTAACCCTAACCCTCACACTTAACATAAACTTCATCCTAACCCTAACACTAAACATAACACTAAATCTCCCCCTAACCCTGACCCTAACCCTAATCCTAACCATAAACCTAACCCTAACCCGAACCTTAACCCTAACCCTGACCCTAACTCTTACTCTAACCCTAATCCTAATGCTAAAACTTACCCTAAACTCTCAGGTTAAATGAAAACCTAGCACTAGCCCTCACCGTAACTTCTAAACCTAACCTCAACCCTTAACCTAACCCTCTCTCTAACGTTAACCTAGCCCAAACCCTAACCATGACTTAACCCTAACACTTACCCTAAACCAAACCCTCAATCTAACCTCAATTCTATACCTAATCCTAACCTTAAACCTAAAACTAACCCCTAAACCCTAACCCTAACCCTAAGCTCAACCCTCCCCCTTAACTTCAACTTCACCCTAACCCTAACCCTAAACTGAACCCTCACCCTAAATCTAACCCTAAACCAGACCCTAACCTTAACCCAAACACCTAACCCTAACGCTAACTCTAACACATCCTTAACCTAAACTTCACCCTAAACCCAGCCTAACCTTAACCCTAAAACTAAACCTAACCCTCACTATTAACTGAAACTTCACCCTAACCCTAACCCTAACTCTAACTCTAACCCTAACCCTAACACTTACCCTAAACCCTCACCTGAACTGTAAACCTAACCCTAACTCTCACACTAACCCCTAACCGTATCCCCAACCCTAAACCTAATGCTATCCCTAAACTTATCCCTGACCCTAACCCTAAAACAAACCGTAACCCTAATCTAACCCTAACCCTAACATTAACCTAAACTTAACCCTACCCTAACCATAAACCTAAACCTAACACCCTAAACCTAACCTCTACCACTAACTATAAACCTACAACTAATCCTAACTCTTATCCTAACCCTCACCCTTAACCTAAACTTCACACTAACCCTAAACCTACCCCAACCTTAAACATAAACCCTAATCCTAACCCGAACCCTGAAACTAACCTGAACACTAACCTGAACACAAACCCAAACTGTAGCCCTAACCCAAAAAATAACCCTCACCCTATCCTAAACTTCATCCACACCCTAACCCTAACCTTAACCCTAAACCTACACCAAACCCAAAACCTAACCCTAAACCTATCTCTAACCTTAATGCTAGTCCACAAGAACCCTGAACCTAACTCATACAATAGCCCTGAACCTAACCCAAAACCTAATCCTAATCCTAATCCTAACCCTAGACCTTATCGTAACCATAACCCTAACTCTAACCTCGACCCTAAATAGAACACTAACTCTAACCCTAAACCTGAACCTAAACCTAAATCTTACCCTACACCTAACCCTAACCCTAACTCTAACTCTAACCCTAATCATAATACTTACACTAAACTCTGACCTTAACTGTAAAACTAATCGCCAACCATAACCCTAACCCTAATGCTATCCCTAACCCTAACCCTAACACTAACCTGCACCCCTAAGCCCTAACAATAACCCTAACCCAAACCCTAACCCCTTACACCAAAACCTAACCCAAACCTTAACCCAAAATTTCACCCTAACTCTAACACTAAACCCTAAACCTAATCATAAACCTAACCCTAACCCTAAACCAAACCTAACCATGACCCAAACCACAATGCCTAACCAGAATCCTCACCCAAATCCTAACCCTAAACTACACCTCTAACCCCTAACACCTTACCATAACCATAATCCTAACCCTACCCAACCCTCACCCTAAATCTAACCCTCAGCCCAACCACAATGCCTAACACAAACCGGAACCCTAACCCTAACCGTAACACTAAACTTAACCCTGACCTAAAATCGAACCCTAACCCTAAAACTAAACGGAACCCGTAAACTTAACCCGAAACATAACCTTAACACTAACCTGAAAACTAACCTAAACCTTCGCCATTACACTAACCCTAACCCTCACCCTATTTTAAACTTCACGCTATCCCTAACCTAAAGCAAACACTACCTATAAGCTTAACCCTACCCCTAAACCTAACCCTAACCTTAACCTTGGCGCACCTGGAACCCTAAGCCTAACCCTTAAAATAACTCTGACCCTAACCCTCAACCTCAACCTAATACTAATCCTAACCCTGACCCTAACCCTAACCTTACCTTTACCCTAACTTTAACGCTACCATAAACGTAAACCTAACCCTAACCCTAACCGTAACACTTGCACAAAACCCTCACCTTAACTGCAAACGTAACTCTAAATCTTACCCTAACCCTAAACTTAATCCTAAATATAACCCTGCCCTAAACCTAACTGAAACACTAACCCCGAACCCTAAGTCTAACACTAATCCTTAGCCTAAACCTAACCTTAAGCCTAAACCTAACCCTAACCACTTTCCCTAACTCTAACCCTAACCCTAACCCGAACCCTCACTCTTAACCAAAATTTCACCCGAAACATAACCCTAAACCTACCCTAACTTCATTCAAACTCTAATCCTAACCAAAACTAAAACTAACCCAACACCTAACTCGACCCCTAACACTGATCCTAATCCTAAACCTAACCCTAACCCTGACCTTAACCTGAACCCTAACCCCTAACCCTAACCCTCACACTTAACATAAACTTCATCCTAACCCTAACACTAAACATAACACTAAATCTCCCCCTAACCCTGACCCTAACCCTAATCCTAACCATAAACCTAACCCTAACCCGAACCTTAACCCTAACCCTGACCCTAACTCTTACTCTAACCCTAATCCTAATGCTAAAACTTACCCTAAACTCTCAGGTTAAATGAAAACCTAGCACTAGCCCTCACCGTAACTTCTAAACCTAACCTCAACCCTTAACCTAACCCTCTCTCTAACGTTAACCTAGCCCAAACCCTAACCATGACTTAACCCTAACACTTACCCTAAACCAAACCCTCAATCTAACCTCAATTCTATACCTAATCCTAACCTTAAACCTAAAACTAACCCCTAAACCCTAACCCTAACCCTAAGCTCAACCCTCCCCCTTAACTTCAACTTCACCCTAACCCTAACCCTAAACTGAACCCTCACCCTAAATCTAACCCTAAACCAGACCCTAACCTTAACCCAAACACCTAACCCTAACGCTAACTCTAACACATCCTTAACCTAAACTTCACCCTAAACCCAGCCTAACCTTAACCCTAAAACTAAACCTAACCCTCACTATTAACTGAAACTTCACCCTAACCCTAACCCTAACTCTAACTCTAACCCTAACCCTAACACTTACCCTAAACCCTCACCTGAACTGTAAACCTAACCCTAACTCTCACACTAACCCCTAACCGTATCCCCAACCCTAAACCTAATGCTATCCCTAAACTTATCCCTGACCCTAACCCTAAAACAAACCGTAACCCTAATCTAACCCTAACCCTAACATTAACCTAAACTTAACCCTACCCTAACCATAAACCTAAACCTAACACCCTAAACCTAACCTCTACCACTAACTATAAACCTACAACTAATCCTAACTCTTATCCTAACCCTCACCCTTAACCTAAACTTCACACTAACCCTAAACCTACCCCTAACCTTAAACATAAACCCTAATCCTAACCCGAACCCTAAAACTAACCTGAACACTAACCTGAACGCAAACCCAAACTGTAGCCCTAACCCAAAAAATAACCCTCACCCTATCCTAAACTTCATCCACACCCTAACCCTAACCTTAACCCTAAACCTACACCAAACCCAAAACCTAACCCTAAACCTATCTCTAACCTTAATGCTAGTCCACAAGAACCCTGAACCTAACTCATACAATAGCCCTGAACCTAACCCTAAACCTAATCCTAATCCTAATCCTAACCCTAGACCTAATCGTAACCATAACCCTAACTCTAACCTCGACCCTAAATAGAACACTAACTCTAACCCTAAACCTGAACCTAAACCTAAATCTTACCCTACACCTAACCCTAACCCTAACTCTAACTCTAACCCTAATCATAATACTTACACTAAACTCTGACCTTAACTGTAAAACTAATCGCCAACCATAACCCTAACCCTAATGCTATCCCTAACCCTAACCCTAACACTAACCTGCACCCCTAAGCCCTAACAATAACCCTAACCCAAACCCTAACCCCTTACACCAAAACCTAACCCAAACCTTAACCCAAAATTTCACCCTAACTCTAACACTAAACCCTAAACCTAATCATAAACCTAACCCTAACCCTAAACCAAACCTAACCATGACCCAAACCACAATGCCTAACCAGAATCCTCACCCAAATCCTAACCCTAAACTACACCTCTAACCCCTAACACCTTACCATAACCATAATCCTAACCCTACCCAACCCTCACCCTAAATCTAACCCTCAGCCCAACCACAATGCCTAACACAAACCGGAACCCTAACCCTAACCGTAACACTAAACTTAACCCTGACCTAAAATCGAACCCTAACCCTAAAACTAAACGGAACCCGTAAACTTAACCCGAAACATAACCTTAACACTAACCTGAAAACTAACCTAAACCTTCGCCATAACACTAACCCTAACCCTCACCCTATTTTAAACTTCACGCTATCCCTAACCTAAAGCAAACACTACCTATAAGCTTAACCCTACCCCTAAACCTAACCCTAACCTTAACCTTGGCGCACCTGGAACCCTAAGCCTAACCCTTAAAATAACTCTGACCCTAACCCTCAACCTCAACCTAATACTAATCCTAACCCTGACCCTAACCCTAACCTTACCTTTACCCTAACTTTAACGCTACCATAAACGTAAACCTAACCCTAACCCTAACCGTAACACTTGCACAAAACCCTCACCTTAACTGCAAACGTAACTCTAAATCTTACCCTAACCCTAAACTTAATCCTAAATATAACCCTGCCCTAAACCTAACTGAAACACTAACCCCGAACCCTAAGTCTAACACTAATCCTTAGCCTAAACCTAACCTTAAGCCTAAACCTAACCCTAACCACTTTCCCTAACTCTAACCCTAACCCTAACCCGAACCCTCACTCTTAACCAAAATTTCACCCGAAACATAACCCTAAACCTACCCTAACTTCATTCAAACTCTAATCCTAACCAAAACTAAAACTAACCCAACACCTAACTCGACCCCTAACACTGATCCTAATCCTAAACCTAACCCTAACCCTGACCTTAACCTGAACCCTAACCCCTAACCCTAACCCTCACACTTAACATAAACTTCATCCTAACCCTAACACTAAACATAACACTAAATCTCCCCCTAACCCTGACCCTAACCCTAATCCTAACCATAAACCTAACCCTAACCCGAACCTTAACCCTAACCCTGACCCTAACTCTTACTCTAACCCTAATCCTAATGCTAAAACTTACCCTAAACTCTCAGGTTAAATGAAAACCTAGCACTAGCCCTCACCGTAACTTCTAAACCTAACCTCAACCCTTAACCTAACCCTCTCTCTAACGTTAACCTAGCCCAAACCCTAACCATGACTTAACCCTAACACTTACCCTAAACCAAACCCTCAATCTAACCTCAATTCTATACCTAATCCTAACCTTAAACCTAAAACTAACCCCTAAACCCTAACCCTAACCCTAAGCTCAACCCTCCCCCTTAACTTCAACTTCACCCTAACCCTAACCCTAAACTGAACCCTCACCCTAAATCTAACCCTAAACCAGACCCTAACCTTAACCCACACACCTAACCCTAACGCTAACTCTAACACATCCTTAACCTAAACTTCACCCTAAACCCAGCCTAACCTTAACCCTAAAACTAAACCTAACCCTCACTATTAACTGAAACTTCACCCTAACCCTAACCCTAACTCTAACTCTAACCCTAACCCTAACACTTACCCTAAACCCTCACCTGAACTGTAAACCTAACCCTAACTCTCACACTAACCCCTAACCGTATCCCCAACCCTAAACCTAATGCTATCCCTAAACTTATCCCTGACCCTAACCCTAAAACAAACCGTAACCCTAATCTAACCCTAACCCTAACATTAACCTAAACTTAACCCTACCCTAACCATAAACCTAAACCTAACACCCTAAACCTAACCTCTACCACTAACTATAAACCTACAACTAATCCTAACTCTTATCCTAACCCTCACCCTTAACCTAAACTTCACACTAACCCTAAACCTACCCCAACCTTAAACATAAACCCTAATCCTAACCCGAACCCTGAAACTAACCTGAACACTAACCTGAACACAAACCCAAACTGTAGCCCTAACCCAAAAAATAACCCTCACCCTATCCTAAACTTCATCCACACCCTAACCCTAACCTTAACCCTAAACCTACACCAAACCCAAAACCTAACCCTAAACCTATCTCTAACCTTAATGCTAGTCCACAAGAACCCTGAACCTAACTCATACAATAGCCCTGAACCTAACCCAAAACCTAATCCTAATCCTAATCCTAACCCTAGACCTTATCGTAACCATAACCCTAACTCTAACCTCGACCCTAAATAGAACACTAACTCTAACCCTAAACCTGAACCTAAACCTAAATCTTACCCTACACCTAACCCTAACCCTAACTCTAACTCTAACCCTAATCATAATACTTACACTAAACTCTGACCTTAACTGTAAAACTAATCGCCAACCATAACCCTAACCCTAATGCTATCCCTAACCCTAACCCTAACACTAACCTGCACCCCTAAGCCCTAACAATAACCCTAACCCAAACCCTAACCCCTTACACCAAAACCTAACCCAAACCTTAACCCAAAATTTCACCCTAACTCTAACACTAAACCCTAAACCTAATCATAAACCTAACCCTAACCCTAAACCAAACCTAACCATGACCCAAACCACAATGCCTAACCAGAATCCTCACCCAAATCCTAACCCTAAACTACACCTCTAACCCCTAACACCTTACCATAACCATAATCCTAACCCTACCCAACCCTCACCCTAAATCTAACCCTCAGCCCAACCACAATGCCTAACACAAACCGGAACCCTAACCCTAACCGTAACACTAAACTTAACCCTGACCTAAAATCGAACCCTAACCCTAAAACTAAACGGAACCCGTAAACTTAACCCGAAACATAACCTTAACACTAACCTGAAAACTAACCTAAACCTTCGCCATTACACTAACCCTAACCCTCACCCTATTTTAAACTTCACGCTATCCCTAACCTAAAGCAAACACTACCTATAAGCTTAACCCTACCCCTAAACCTAACCCTAACCTTAACCTTGGCGCACCTGGAACCCTAAGCCTAACCCTTAAAATAACTCTGACCCTAACCCTCAACCTCAACCTAATACTAATCCTAACCCTGACCCTAACCCTAACCTTACCTTTACCCTAACTTTAACGCTACCATAAACGTAAACCTAACCCTAACCCTAACCGTAACACTTGCACAAAACCCTCACCTTAACTGCAAACGTAACTCTAAATCTTACCCTAACCCTAAACTTAATCCTAAATATAACCCTGCCCTAAACCTAACTGAAACACTAACCCCGAACCCTAAGTCTAACACTAATCCTTAGCCTAAACCTAACCTTAAGCCTAAACCTAACCCTAACCACTTTCCCTAACTCTAACCCTAACCCTAACCCGAACCCTCACTCTTAACCAAAATTTCACCCGAAACATAACCCTAAACCTACCCTAACTTCATTCAAACTCTAATCCTAACCAAAACTAAAACTAACCCAACACCTAACTCGACCCCTAACACTGATCCTAATCCTAAACCTAACCCTAACCCTGACCTTAACCTGAACCCTAACCCCTAACCCTAACCCTCACACTTAACATAAACTTCATCCTAACCCTAACACTAAACATAACACTAAATCTCCCCCTAACCCTGACCCTAACCCTAATCCTAACCATAAACCTAACCCTAACCCGAACCTTAACCCTAACCCTGACCCTAACTCTTACTCTAACCCTAATCCTAATGCTAAAACTTACCCTAAACTCTCAGGTTAAATGAAAACCTAGCACTAGCCCTCACCGTAACTTCTAAACCTAACCTCAACCCTTAACCTAACCCTCTCTCTAACGTTAACCTAGCCCAAACCCTAACCATGACTTAACCCTAACACTTACCCTAAACCAAACCCTCAATCTAACCTCAATTCTATACCTAATCCTAACCTTAAACCTAAAACTAACCCCTAAACCCTAACCCTAACCCTAAGCTCAACCCTCCCCCTTAACTTCAACTTCACCCTAACCCTAACCCTAAACTGAACCGTCACCCTAAATCTAACCCTAAACCAGACCCTAACCTTAACCCAAACACCTAACCCTAACGCTAACTCTAACACATCCTTAACCTAAACTTCACCCTAAACCCAGCCTAACCTTAACCCTAAAACTAAACCTAACCCTCACTATTAACTGAAACTTCACCCTAACCCTAACCCTAACTCTAACTCTAACCCTAACCCTAACACTTACCCTAAACCCTCACCTGAACTGTAAACCTAACCCTAACTCTCACACTAACCCCTAACCGTATCCCCAACCCTAAACCTAATGCTATCCCTAAACTTATCCCTGACCCTAACCCTAAAACAAACCGTAACCCTAATCTAACCCTAACCCTAACATTAACCTAAACTTAACCCTACCCTAACCATAAACCTAAACCTAACACCCTAAACCTAACCTCTACCACTAACTATAAACCTACAACTAATCCTAACTCTTATCCTAACCCTCACCCTTAACCTAAACTTCACACTAACCCTAAACCTACCCCTAACCTTAAACATAAACCCTAATCCTAACCCGAACCCTAAAACTAACCTGAACACTAACCTGAACGCAAACCCAAACTGTAGCCCTAACCCAAAAAATAACCCTCACCCTATCCTAAACTTCATCCACACCCTAACCCTAACCTTAACCCTAAACCTACACCAAACCCAAAACCTAACCCTAAACCTATCTCTAACCTTAATGCTAGTCCACAAGAACCCTGAACCTAACTCATACAATAGCCCTGAACCTAACCCTAAACCTAATCCTAATCCTAATCCTAACCCTAGACCTAATCGTAACCATAACCCTAACTCTAACCTCGACCCTAAATAGAACACTAACTCTAACCCTAAACCTGAACCTAAACCTAAATCTTACCCTACACCTAACCCTAACCCTAACTCTAACTCTAACCCTAATCATAATACTTACACTAAACTCTGACCTTAACTGTAAAACTAATCGCCAACCATAACCCTAACCCTAATGCTATCCCTAACCCTAACCCTAACACTAACCTGCACCCCTAAGCCCTAACAATAACCCTAACCCAAACCCTAACCCCTTACACCAAAACCTAACCCAAACCTTAACCCAAAATTTCACCCTAACTCTAACACTAAACCCTAAACCTAATCATAAACCTAACCCTAACCCTAAACCAAACCTAACCATGACCCAAACCACAATGCCTAACCAGAATCCTCACCCAAATCCTAACCCTAAACTACACCTCTAACCCCTAACACCTTACCATAACCATAATCCTAACCCTACCCAACCCTCACCCTAAATCTAACCCTCAGCCCAACCACAATGCCTAACACAAACCGGAACCCTAACCCTAACCGTAACACTAAACTTAACCCTGACCTAAAATCGAACCCTAACCCTAAAACTAAACGGAACCCGTAAACTTAACCCGAAACATAACCTTAACACTAACCTGAAAACTAACCTAAACCTTCGCCATAACACTAACCCTAACCCTCACCCTATTTTAAACTTCACGCTATCCCTAACCTAAAGCAAACACTACCTATAAGCTTAACCCTACCCCTAAACCTAACCCTAACCTTAACCTTGGCGCACCTGGAACCCTAAGCCTAACCCTTAAAATAACTCTGACCCTAACCCTCAACCTCAACCTAATACTAATCCTAACCCTGACCCTAACCCTAACCTTACCTTTACCCTAACTTTAACGCTACCATAAACGTAAACCTAACCCTAACCCTAACCGTAACACTTGCACAAAACCCTCACCTTAACTGCAAACGTAACTCTAAATCTTACCCTAACCCTAAACTTAATCCTAAATATAACCCTGCCCTAAACCTAACTGAAACACTAACCCCGAACCCTAAGTCTAACACTAATCCTTAGCCTAAACCTAACCTTAAGCCTAAACCTAACCCTAACCACTTTCCCTAACTCTAACCCTAACCCTAACCCGAACCCTCACTCTTAACCAAAATTTCACCCGAAACATAACCCTAAACCTACCCTAACTTCATTCAAACTCTAATCCTAACCAAAACTAAAACTAACCCAACACCTAACTCGACCCCTAACACTGATCCTAATCCTAAACCTAACCCTAACCCTGACCTTAACCTGAACCCTAACCCCTAACCCTAACCCTCACACTTAACATAAACTTCATCCTAACCCTAACACTAAACATAACACTAAATCTCCCCCTAACCCTGACCCTAACCCTAATCCTAACCATAAACCTAACCCTAACCCGAACCTTAACCCTAACCCTGACCTTAACTCTTACTCTAACCCTAATCCTAATGCTAAAACTTACCCTAAACTCTCAGGTTAAATGAAAACCTAGCACTAGCCCTCACCGTAACTTCTAAACCTAACCTCAACCCTTAACCTAACCCTCTCTCTAACGTTAACCTAGCCCAAACCCTAACCATGACTTAACCCTAACACTTACCCTAAACCAAACCCTCAATCTAACCTCAATTCTATACCTAATCCTAACCTTAAACCTAAAACTAACCCCTAAACCCTAACCCTAACCCTAAGCTCAACCCTCCCCCTTAACTTCAACTTCACCCTAACCCTAACCCTAAACTGAACCCTCACCCTAAATCTAACCCTAAACCAGACCCTAACCTTAACCCAAACACCTAACCCTAACGCTAACTCTAACACATCCTTAACCTAAACTTCACCCTAAACCCAGCCTAACCTTAACCCTAAAACTAAACCTAACCCTCACTATTAACTGAAACTTCACCCTAACCCTAACCCTAACTCTAACTCTAACCCTAACCCTAACACTTACCCTAAACCCTCACCTGAACTGTAAACCTAACCCTAACTCTCACACTAACCCCTAACCGTATCCCCAACCCTAAACCTAATGCTATCCCTAAACTTATCCCTGACCCTAACCCTAAAACAAACCGTAACCCTAATCTAACCCTAACCCTAACATTAACCTAAACTTAACCCTACCCTAACCATAAACCTAAACCTAACACCCTAAACCTAACCTCTACCACTAACTATAAACCTACAACTAATCCTAACTCTTATCCTAACCCTCACCCTTAACCTAAACTTCACACTAACCCTAAACCTACCCCAACCTTAAACATAAACCCTAATCCTAACCCGAACCCTAAAACTAACCTGAACACTAACCTGAACACAAACCCAAACTGTAGCCCTAACCCAAAAAATAACCCTCACCCTATCCTAAACTTCATCCACACCCTAACCCTAACCTTAACCCTAAACCTACACCAAACCCAAAACCTAACCCTAAACCTATCTCTAACCTTAATGCTAGTCCACAAGAACCCTGAACCTAACTCATACAATAGCCTTGAACCTAACCCTAAACCTAATCCTAATCCTAATCCTAACCCTAGACCTAATCGTAACCATAACCCTAACTCTAACCTCGACCCTAAATAGAACACTAACTCTAACCCTAAACCTGAACCTAAACCTAAATCTTACCCTACACCTAACCCTAACCCTAACTCTAACTCTAACCCTAATCATAATACTTACACTAAACTCTGACCTTAACTGTAAAACTAATCGCCAACCATAACCCTAACCCTAATGCTATCCCTAACCCTAACACTAACCTGCACCCCTAAGCCCTAACAATAACCCTAACCCAAACCCTAACCCCTTACACCAAAACCTAACCCAAACCTTAACCCAAAATTTCACCCTAACTCTAACACTAAACCCTAAACCTAATCATAAACCTAACCCTAACCCTAAACCAAACCTAACCATGACCCAAACCACAATGCCTAACCAGAATCCTCACCCAAATCCTAACCCTAAACTACACCTCTAACCCCTAACACCTTACCATAACCATAATCCTAACCCTATCCAACCCTCACCCTAAATCTAACCCTCAGCCCAACCACAATGCCTAACACAAACCGGAACCCTAACCCTAACCGTAACACTAAACTTAACCCTGACCTAAAATCGAACCCTAACCCTAAAACTAAACGGAACCCGTAAACTTAACCCGAAACATAACCTTAACACTAACCTGAAAACTAACCTAAACCTTCGCCATAACACTAACCCTAACCCTCACCCTATTTTAAACTTCACGCTATCCCTAACCTAAAGCAAACACTACCTATAAGCTTAACCCTACCCCTAAACCTAACCCTAACCTTAACCTTGGCGCACCTGGAACCCTAAGCCTAACCCTTAAAATAACTCTGACCCTAACCCTCAACCTCAACCTAATACTAATCCTAACCCTGACCCTAACCCTAACCTTACCTTTACCCTAACTTTAACGCTACCATAAACGTAAACCTAACCCTAACCCTAACCGTAACACTTGCACAAAACCCTCACCTTAACTGCAAACGTAACTCTAAATCTTACCCTAACCCTAAACTTAATCCTAAATATAACCCTGCCCTAAACCTAACTGAAACACTAACCCCGAACCCTAAGTCTAACACTAATCCTTAGCCTAAACCTAACCTTAAGCCTAAACCTAACCCTAACCACTTTCCCTAACTCTAACCCTAACCCTAACCCGAACCCTCACTCTTAACCAAAATTTCACCCGAAACATAACCCTAAACCTACCCTAACTTCATTCAAACTCTAATCCTAACCAAAACTAAAACTAACCCAACACCTAACTCGACCCCTAACACTGATCCTAATCCTAAACCTAACCCTAACCCTGACCTTAACCTGAACCCTAACCCCTAACCCTAACCCTCACACTTAACATAAACTTCATCCTAACCCTAACACTAAACATAACACTAAATCTCCCCCTAACCCTGACCCTAACCCTAATCCTAACCATAAACCTAACCCTAACCCGAACCTTAACCCTAACCCTGACCCTAACTCTTACTCTAACCCTAATCCTAATGCTAAAACTTACCCTAAACTCTCAGGTTAAATGAAAACCTAGCACTAGCCCTCACCGTAACTTCTAAACCTAACCTCAACCCTTAACCTAACCCTCTCTCTAACGTTAACCTAGCCCAAACCCTAACCATGACTTAACCCTAACACTTACCCTAAACCAAACCCTCAATCTAACCTCAATTCTATACCTAATCCTAACCTTAAACCTAAAACTAACCCCTAAACCCTAACCCTAACCCTAAGCTCAACCCTCCCCCTTAACTTCAACTTCACCCTAACCCTAACCCTAAACTGAACCCTCACCCTAAATCTAACCCTAAACCAGACCCTAACCTTAACCCAAACACCTAACCCTAACGCTAACTCTAACACATCCTTAACCTAAACTTCACCCTAAACCCAGCCTAACCTTAACCCTAAAACTAAACCTAACCCTCACTATTAACTGAAACTTCACCCTAACCCTAACCCTAACTCTAACTCTAACCCTAACCCTAACACTTACCCTAAACCCTCACCTGAACTGTAAACCTAACCCTAACTCTCACACTAACCCCTAACCGTATCCCCAACCCTAAACCTAATGCTATCCCTAAACTTATCCCTGACCCTAACCCTAAAACAAACCGTAACCCTAATCTAACCCTAACCCTAACATTAACCTAAACTTAACCCTACCCTAACCATAAACCTAAACCTAACACCCTAAACCTAACCTCTACCACTAACTATAAACCTACAACTAATCCTAACTCTTATCCTAACCCTCACCCTTAACCTAAACTTCACACTAACCCTAAACCTACCCCAACCTTAAACATAAACCCTAATCCTAACCCGAACCCTAAAACTAACCTGAACACTAACCTGAACACAAACCCAAACTGTAGCCCTAACCCAAAAAATAACCCTCACCCTATCCTAAACTTCATCCACACCCTAACCCTAACCTTAACCCTAAACCTACACCAAACCCAAAACCTAACCCTAAACCTATCTCTAACCTTAATGCTAGTCCACAAGAACCCTGAACCTAACTCATACAATAGCCTTGAACCTAACCCTAAACCTAATCCTAATCCTAATCCTAACCCTAGACCTAATCGTAACCATAACCCTAACTCTAACCTCGACCCTAAATAGAACACTAACTCTAACCCTAAACCTGAACCTAAACCTAAATCTTACCCTACACCTAACCCTAACCCTAACTCTAACTCTAACCCTAATCATAATACTTACACTAAACTCTGACCTTAACTGTAAAACTAATCGCCAACCATAACCCTAACCCTAATGCTATCCCTAACCCTAACACTAACCTGCACCCCTAAGCCCTAACAATAACCCTAACCCAAACCCTAACCCCTTACACCAAAACCTAACCCAAACCTTAACCCAAAATTTCACCCTAACTCTAACACTAAACCCTAAACCTAATCATAAACCTAACCCTAACCCTAAACCAAACCTAACCATGACCCAAACCACAATGCCTAACCAGAATCCTCACCCAAATCCTAACCCTAAACTACACCTCTAACCCCTAACACCTTACCATAACCATAATCCTAACCCTACCCAACCCTCACCCTAAATCTAACCCTCAGCCCAACCACAATGCCTAACACAAACCGGAACCCTAACCCTAACCGTAACACTAAACTTAACCCTGACCTAAAATCGAACCCTAACCCTAAAACTAAACGGAACCCGTAAACTTAACCCGAAACATAACCTTAACACTAACCTGAAAACTAACCTAAACCTTCGCCATAACACTAACCCTAACCCTCACCCTATTTTAAACTTCACGCTATCCCTAACCTAAAGCAAACACTACCTATAAGCTTAACCCTACCCCTAAACCTAACCCTAACCTTAACCTTGGCGCACCTGGAACCCTAAGCCTAACCCTTAAAATAACTCTGACCCTAACCCTCAACCTCAACCTAATACTAATCCTAACCCTGACCCTAACCCTAACCTTACCTTTACCCTAACTTTAACGCTACCATAAACGTAAACCTAACCCTAACCCTAACCGTAACACTTGCACAAAACCCTCACCTTAACTGCAAACGTAACTCTAAATCTTACCCTAACCCTAAACTTAATCCTAAATATAACCCTGCCCTAAACCTAACTGAAACACTAACCCCGAACCCTAAGTCTAACACTAATCCTTAGCCTAAACCTAACCTTAAGCCTAAACCTAACCCTAACCACTTTCCCTAACTCTAACCCTAACCCTAACCCGAACCCTCACTCTTAACCAAAATTTCACCCGAAACATAACCCTAAACCTACCCTAACTTCATTCAAACTCTAATCCTAACCAAAACTAAAACTAACCCAACACCTAACTCGACCCCTAACACTGATCCTAATCCTAAACCTAACCCTAACCCTGACCTTAACCTGAACCCTAACCCCTAACCCTAACCCTCACACTTAACATAAACTTCATCCTAACCCTAACACTAAACATAACACTAAATCTCCCCCTAACCCTGACCCTAACCCTAATCCTAACCATAAACCTAACCCTAACCCGAACCTTAACCCTAACCCTGACCCTAACTCTTACTCTAACCCTAATCCTAATGCTAAAACTTACCCTAAACTCTCAGGTTAAATGAAAACCTAGCACTAGCCCTCACCGTAACTTCTAAACCTAACCTCAACCCTTAACCTAACCCTCTCTCTAACGTTAACCTAGCCCAAACCCTAACCATGACTTAACCCTAACACTTACCCTAAACCAAACCCTCAATCTAACCTCAATTCTATACCTAATCCTAACCTTAAACCTAAAACTAACCCCTAAACCCTAACCCTAACCCTAAGCTCAACCCTCCCCCTTAACTTCAACTTCACCCTAACCCTAACCCTAAACTGAACCCTCACCCTAAATCTAACCCTAAACCAGACCCTAACCTTAACCCAAACACCTAACCCTAACGCTAACTCTAACACATCCTTAACCTAAACTTCACCCTAAACCCAGCCTAACCTTAACCCTAAAACTAAACCTAACCCTCACTATTAACTGAAACTTCACCCTAACCCTAACCCTAACTCTAACTCTAACCCTAACCCTAACACTTACCCTAAACCCTCACCTGAACTGTAAACCTAACCCTAACTCTCACACTAACCCCTAACCGTATCCCCAACCCTAAACCTAATGCTATCCCTAAACTTATCCCTGACCCTAACCCTAAAACAAACCGTAACCCTAATCTAACCCTAACCCTAACATTAACCTAAACTTAACCCTACCCTAACCATAAACCTAAACCTAACACCCTAAACCTAACCTCTACCACTAACTATAAACCTACAACTAATCCTAACTCTTATCCTAACCCTCACCCTTAACCTAAACTTCACACTAACCCTAAACCTACCCCAACCTTAAACATAAACCCTAATCCTAACCCGAACCCTGAAACTAACCTGAACACTAACCTGAACACAAACCCAAACTGTAGCCCTAACCCAAAAAATAACCCTCACCCTATCCTAAACTTCATCCACACCCTAACCCTAACCTTAACCCTAAACCTACACCAAACCCAAAACCTAACCCTAAACCTATCTCTAACCTTAATGCTAGTCCACAAGAACCCTGAACCTAACTCATACAATAGCCCTGAACCTAACCCAAAACCTAATCCTAATCCTAATCCTAACCCTAGACCTTATCGTAACCATAACCCTAACTCTAACCTCGACCCTAAATAGAACACTAACTCTAACCCTAAACCTGAACCTAAACCTAAATCTTACCCTACACCTAACCCTAACCCTAACTCTAACTCTAACCCTAATCATAATACTTACACTAAACTCTGACCTTAACTGTAAAACTAATCGCCAACCATAACCCTAACCCTAATGCTATCCCTAACCCTAACCCTAACACTAACCTGCACCCCTAAGCCCTAACAATAACCCTAACCCAAACCCTAACCCCTTACACCAAAACCTAACCCAAACCTTAACCCAAAATTTCACCCTAACTCTAACACTAAACCCTAAACCTAATCATAAACCTAACCCTAACCCTAAACCAAACCTAACCATGACCCAAACCACAATGCCTAACCAGAATCCTCACCCAAATCCTAACCCTAAACTACACCTCTAACCCCTAACACCTTACCATAACCATAATCCTAACCCTACCCAACCCTCACCCTAAATCTAACCCTCAGCCCAACCACAATGCCTAACACAAACCGGAACCCTAACCCTAACCGTAACACTAAACTTAACCCTGACCTAAAATCGAACCCTAACCCTAAAACTAAACGGAACCCGTAAACTTAACCCGAAACATAACCTTAACACTAACCTGAAAACTAACCTAAACCTTCGCCATAACACTAACCCTAACCCTCACCCTATTTTAAACTTCACGCTATCCCTAACCTAAAGCAAACACTACCTATAAGCTTAACCCTACCCCTAAACCTAACCCTAACCTTAACCTTGGCGCACCTGGAACCCTAAGCCTAACCCTTAAAATAACTCTGACCCTAACCCTCAACCTCAACCTAATACTAATCCTAACCCTGACCCTAA
Organism: Elephas maximus indicus; assembly: GCF_024166365.1. Lineage (NCBI taxonomy): Eukaryota > Metazoa > Chordata > Mammalia > Proboscidea > Elephantidae > Elephas > Elephas maximus. The sequence goes on along the minus strand of NC_064846.1, from coordinate 118,625,558 downwards.
CCCTAACCTTACCTTTACCCTAACTTTAACGCTACCATAAACGTAAACCTAACCCTAACCCTAACCGTAACACTTGCACAAAACCCTCACCTTAACTGCAAACGTAACTCTAAATCTTACCCTAACCCTAAACTTAATCCTAAATATAACCCTGCCCTAAACCTAACTGAAACACTAACCCCGAACCCTAAGTCTAACACTAATCCTTAGCCTAAACCTAACCTTAAGCCTAAACCTAACCCTAACCACTTTCCCTAACTCTAACCCTAACCCTAACCCGAACCCTCACTCTTAACCAAAATTTCACCTGAAACATAACCCTAAACCTACCCTAACTTCATTCAAACTCTAATCCTAACCAAAACTAAAACTAACCCAACACCTAACTCGACCCCTAACACTGATCCTAATCCTAAACCTAACCCTAACCCTGACCTTAACCTGAACCCTAACCCCTAACCCCTAACCCTAACCCTCACACTTAACATAAACTTCATCCTAACCCTAACACTAAACATAACACTAAATCTCCCCCTAACCCTGACCCTAACCCTAATCCTAACCATAAACCTAACCCTAACCCGAACCTTAACCCTAACCCTGACCCTAACTCTTACTCTAACCCTAATCCTAATGCTAAAACTTACCCTAAACTCTCAGGTTAAATGAAAACCTAGCACTAGCCCTCACCGTAACTTCTAAACCTAACCTCAACCCTTAACCTAACCCTCTCTCTAACGTTAACCTAGCCCAAACCCTAACCATGACTTAACCCTAACACTTACCCTAAACCAAACCCTCAATCTAACCTCAATTCTATACCTAATCCTAACCTTAAACCTAAAACTAACCCCTAAACCCTAACCCTAACCCTAAGCTCAACCCTCCCCCTTAACTTCAACTTCACCCTAACCCTAACCCTAAACTGAACCCTCACCCTAAATCTAACCCTAAACCAGACCCTAACCTTAACCCAAACACCTAACCCTAACGCTAACTCTAACACATCCTTAACCTAAACTTCACCCTAAACCCAGCCTAACCTTAACCCTAAAACTAAACCTAACCCTCACTATTAACTGAAACTTCACCCTAACCCTAACCCTAACTCTAACTCTAACCCTAACCCTAACACTTACCCTAAACCCTCACCTGAACTGTAAACCTAACCCTAACTCTCACACTAACCCCTAACCGTATCCCCAACCCTAAACCTAATGCTATCCCTAAACTTATCCCTGACCCTAACCCTAAAACAAACCGTAACCCTAATCTAACCCTAACCCTAACATTAACCTAAACTTAACCCTACCCTAACCATAAACCTAAACCTAACACCCTAAACCTAACCTCTACCACTAACTATAAACCTACAACTAATCCTAACTCTTATCCTAACCCTCACCCTTAACCTAAACTTCACACTAACCCTAAACCTACCCCTAACCTTAAACATAAACCCTAATCCTAACCCGAACCCTAAAACTAACCTGAACACTAACCTGAACACAAACCCAAACTGTAGCCCTAACCCAAAAAATAACCCTCACCCTATCCTAAACTTCATCCACACCCTAACCCTAACCTTAACCCTAAACCTACACCAAACCCAAAACCTAACCCTAAACCTATCTCTAACCTTAATGCTAGTCCACAAGAACCCTGAACCTAACTCATACAATAGCCCTGAACCTAACCCTAAACCTAATCCTAATCCTAATCCTAACCCTAGACCTAATCGTAACCATAACCCTAACTCTAACCTCGACCCTAAATAGAACACTAACTCTAACCCTAAACCTGAACCTAAACCTAAATCTTACCCTACACCTAACCCTAACCCTAACTCTAACTCTAACCCTAATCATAATACTTACACTAAACTCTGACCTTAACTGTAAAACTAATCGCCAACCATAACCCTAACCCTAATGCTATCCCTAACCCTAACCCTAACACTAACCTGCACCCCTAAGCCCTAACAATAACCCTAACCCAAACCCTAACCCCTTACACCAAAACCTAACCCAAACCTTAACCCAAAATTTCACCCTAACTCTAACACTAAACCCTAAACCTAATCATAAACCTAACCCTAACCCTAAACCAAACCTAACCATGACCCAAACCACAATGCCTAACCAGAATCCTCACCCAAATCCTAACCCTAAACTACACCTCTAACCCCTAACACCTTACCATAACCATAATCCTAACCCTACCCAACCCTCACCCTAAATCTAACCCTCAGCCCAACCACAATGCCTAACACAAACCGGAACCCTAACCCTAACCGTAACACTAAACTTAACCCTGACCTAAAATCGAACCCTAACCCTAAAACTAAACGGAACCCGTAAACTTAACCCGAAACATAACCTTAACACTAACCTGAAAACTAACCTAAACCTTCGCCATAACACTAACCCTAACCCTCACCCTATTTTAAACTTCACGCTATCCCTAACCTAAAGCAAACACTACCTATAAGCTTAACCCTACCCCTAAACCTAACCCTAACCTTAACCTTGGCGCACCTGGAACCCTAAGCCTAACCCTTAAAATAACTCTGACCCTAACCCTCAACCTCAACCTAATACTAATCCTAACCCTGACCCTAACCCTAACCTTACCTTTACCCTAACTTTAACGCTACCATAAACGTAAACCTAACCCTAACCCTAACCGTAACACTTGCACAAAACCCTCACCTTAACTGCAAACGTAACTCTAAATCTTACCCTAACCCTAAACTTAATCCTAAATATAACCCTGCCCTAAACCTAACTGAAACACTAACCCCGAACCCTAAGTCTAACACTAATCCTTAGCCTAAACCTAACCTTAAGCCTAAACCTAACCCTAACCACTTTCCCTAACTCTAACCCTAACCCTAACCCGAACCCTCACTCTTAACCAAAATTTCACCCGAAACATAACCCTAAACCTACCCTAACTTCATTCAAACTCTAATCCTAACCAAAACTAAAACTAACCCAACACCTAACTCGACCCCTAACACTGATCCTAATCCTAAACCTAACCCTAACCCTGACCTTAACCTGAACCCTAACCCCTAACCCTAACCCTCACACTTAACATAAACTTCATCCTAACCCTAACACTAAACATAACACTAAATCTCCCCCTAACCCTGACCCTAACCCTAATCCTAACCATAAACCTAACCCTAACCCGAACCTTAACCCTAACCCTGACCCTAACTCTTACTCTAACCCTAATCCTAATGCTAAAACTTACCCTAAACTCTCAGGTTAAATGAAAACCTAGCACTAGCCCTCACCGTAACTTCTAAACCTAACCTCAACCCTTAACCTAACCCTCTCTCTAACGTTAACCTAGCCCAAACCCTAACCATGACTTAACCCTAACACTTACCCTAAACCAAACCCTCAATCTAACCTCAATTCTATACCTAATCCTAACCTTAAACCTAAAACTAACCCCTAAACCCTAACCCTAACCCTAAGCTCAACCCTCCCCCTTAACTTCAACTTCACCCTAACCCTAACCCTAAACTGAACCCTCACCCTAAATCTAACCCTAAACCAGACCCTAACCTTAACCCAAACACCTAACCCTAACGCTAACTCTAACACATCCTTAACCTAAACTTCACCCTAAACCCAGCCTAACCTTAACCCTAAAACTAAACCTAACCCTCACTATTAACTGAAACTTCACCCTAACCCTAACCCTAACTCTAACTCTAACCCTAACCCTAACACTTACCCTAAACCCTCACCTGAACTGTAAACCTAACCCTAACTCTCACACTAACCCCTAACCGTATCCCCAACCCTAAACCTAATGCTATCCCTAAACTTATCCCTGACCCTAACCCTAAAACAAACCGTAACCCTAATCTAACCCTAACCCTAACATTAACCTAAACTTAACCCTACCCTAACCATAAACCTAAACCTAACACCCTAAACCTAACCTCTACCACTAACTATAAACCTACAACTAATCCTAACTCTTATCCTAACCCTCACCCTTAACCTAAACTTCACACTAACCCTAAACCTACCCCTAACCTTAAACATAAACCCTAATCCTAACCCGAACCCTAAAACTAACCTGAACACTAACCTGAACACAAACCCAAACTGTAGCCCTAACCCAAAAAATAACCCTCACCCTATCCTAAACTTCATCCACACCCTAACCCTAACCTTAACCCTAAACCTACACCAAACCCAAAACCTAACCCTAAACCTATCTCTAACCTTAATGCTAGTCCACAAGAACCCTGAACCTAACTCATACAATAGCCCTGAACCTAACCCTAAACCTAATCCTAATCCTAATCCTAACCCTAGACCTAATCGTAACCATAACCCTAACTCTAACCTCGACCCTAAATAGAACACTAACTCTAACCCTAAACCTGAACCTAAACCTAAATCTTACCCTACACCTAACCCTAACCCTAACTCTAACTCTAACCCTAATCATAATACTTACACTAAACTCTGACCTTAACTGTAAAACTAATCGCCAACCATAACCCTAACCCTAATGCTATCCCTAACCCTAACCCTAACACTAACCTGCACCCCTAAGCCCTAACAATAACCCTAACCCAAACCCTAACCCCTTACACCAAAACCTAACCCAAACCTTAACCCAAAATTTCACCCTAACTCTAACACTAAACCCTAAACCTAATCATAAACCTAACCCTAACCCTAAACCAAACCTAACCATGACCCAAACCACAATGCCTAACCAGAATCCTCACCCAAATCCTAACCCTAAACTACACCTCTAACCCCTAACACCTTACCATAACCATAATCCTAACCCTACCCAACCCTCACCCTAAATCTAACCCTCAGCCCAACCACAATGCCTAACACAAACCGGAACCCTAACCCTAACCGTAACACTAAACTTAACCCTGACCTAAAATCGAACCCTAACCCTAAAACTAAACGGAACCCGTAAACTTAACCCGAAACATAACCTTAACACTAACCTGAAAACTAACCTAAACCTTCGCCATAACACTAACCCTAACCCTCACCCTATTTTAAACTTCACGCTATCCCTAACCTAAAGCAAACACTACCTATAAGCTTAACCCTACCCCTAAACCTAACCCTAACCTTAACCTTGGCGCACCTGGAACCCTAAGCCTAACCCTTAAAATAACTCTGACCCTAACCCTCAACCTCAACCTAATACTAATCCTAACCCTGACCCTAACCCTAACCTTACCTTTACCCTAACTTTAACGCTACCATAAACGTAAACCTAACCCTAACCCTAACCGTAACACTTGCACAAAACCCTCACCTTAACTGCAAACGTAACTCTAAATCTTACCCTAACCCTAAACTTAATCCTAAATATAACCCTGCCCTAAACCTAACTGAAACACTAACCCCGAACCCTAAGTCTAACACTAATCCTTAGCCTAAACCTAACCTTAAGCCTAAACCTAACCCTAACCACTTTCCCTAACTCTAACCCTAACCCTAACCCGAACCCTCACTCTTAACCAAAATTTCACCCGAAACATAACCCTAAACCTACCCTAACTTCATTCAAACTCTAATCCTAACCAAAACTAAAACTAACCCAACACCTAACTCGACCCCTAACACTGATCCTAATCCTAAACCTAACCCTAACCCTGACCTTAACCTGAACCCTAACCCCTAACCCTAACCCTCACACTTAACATAAACTTCATCCTAACCCTAACACTAAACATAACACTAAATCTCCCCCTAACCCTGACCCTAACCCTAATCCTAACCATAAACCTAACCCTAACCCGAACCTTAACCCTAACCCTGACCCTAACTCTTACTCTAACCCTAATCCTAATGCTAAAACTTACCCTAAACTCTCAGGTTAAATGAAAACCTAGCACTAGCCCTCACCGTAACTTCTAAACCTAACCTCAACCCTTAACCTAACCCTCTCTCTAACGTTAACCTAGCCCAAACCCTAACCATGACTTAACCCTAACACTTACCCTAAACCAAACCCTCAATCTAACCTCAATTCTATACCTAATCCTAACCTTAAACCTAAAACTAACCCCTAAACCCTAACCCTAACCCTAAGCTCAACCCTCCCCCTTAACTTCAACTTCACCCTAACCCTAACCCTAAACTGAACCCTCACCCTAAATCTAACCCTAAACCAGACCCTAACCTTAACCCAAACACCTAACCCTAACGCTAACTCTAACACATCCTTAACCTAAACTTCACCCTAAACCCAGCCTAACCTTAACCCTAAAACTAAACCTAACCCTCACTATTAACTGAAACTTCACCCTAACCCTAACCCTAACTCTAACTCTAACCCTAACCCTAACACTTACCCTAAACCCTCACCTGAACTGTAAACCTAACCCTAACTCTCACACTAACCCCTAACCGTATCCCCAACCCTAAACCTAATGCTATCCCTAAACTTATCCCTGACCCTAACCCTAAAACAAACCGTAACCCTAATCTAACCCTAACCCTAACATTAACCTAAACTTAACCCTACCCTAACCATAAACCTAAACCTAACACCCTAAACCTAACCTCTACCACTAACTATAAACCTACAACTAATCCTAACTCTTATCCTAACCCTCACCCTTAACCTAAACTTCACACTAACCCTAAACCTACCCCTAACCTTAAACATAAACCCTAATCCTAACCCGAACCCTAAAACTAACCTGAACACTAACCTGAACACAAACCCAAACTGTAGCCCTAACCCAAAAAATAACCCTCACCCTATCCTAAACTTCATCCACACCCTAACCCTAACCTTAACCCTAAACCTACACCAAACCCAAAACCTAACCCTAAACCTATCTCTAACCTTAATGCTAGTCCACAAGAACCCTGAACCTAACTCATACAATAGCCCTGAACCTAACCCTAAACCTAATCCTAATCCTAATCCTAACCCTAGACCTAATCGTAACCATAACCCTAACTCTAACCTCGACCCTAAATAGAACACTAACTCTAACCCTAAACCTGAACCTAAACCTAAATCTTACCCTACACCTAACCCTAACCCTAACTCTAACTCTAACCCTAATCATAATACTTACACTAAACTCTGACCTTAACTGTAAAACTAATCGCCAACCATAACCCTAACCCTAATGCTATCCCTAACCCTAACCCTAACACTAACCTGCACCCCTAAGCCCTAACAATAACCCTAACCCAAACCCTAACCCCTTACACCAAAACCTAACCCAAACCTTAACCCAAAATTTCACCCTAACTCTAACACTAAACCCTAAACCTAATCATAAACCTAACCCTAACCCTAAACCAAACCTAACCATGACCCAAACCACAATGCCTAACCAGAATCCTCACCCAAATCCTAACCCTAAACTACACCTCTAACCCCTAACACCTTACCATAACCATAATCCTAACCCTACCCAACCCTCACCCTAAATCTAACCCTCAGCCCAACCACAATGCCTAACACAAACCGGAACCCTAACCCTAACCGTAACACTAAACTTAACCCTGACCTAAAATCGAACCCTAACCCTAAAACTAAACGGAACCCGTAAACTTAACCCGAAACATAACCTTAACACTAACCTGAAAACTAACCTAAACCTTCGCCATAACACTAACCCTAACCCTCACCCTATTTTAAACTTCACGCTATCCCTAACCTAAAGCAAACACTACCTATAAGCTTAACCCTACCCCTAAACCTAACCCTAACCTTAACCTTGGCGCACCTGGAACCCTAAGCCTAACCCTTAAAATAACTCTGACCCTAACCCTCAACCTCAACCTAATACTAATCCTAACCCTGACCCTAACCCTAACCTTACCTTTACCCTAACTTTAACGCTACCATAAACGTAAACCTAACCCTAACCCTAACCGTAACACTTGCACAAAACCCTCACCTTAACTGCAAACGTAACTCTAAATCTTACCCTAACCCTAAACTTAATCCTAAATATAACCCTGCCCTAAACCTAACTGAAACACTAACCCCGAACCCTAAGTCTAACACTAATCCTTAGCCTAAACCTAACCTTAAGCCTAAACCTAACCCTAACCACTTTCCCTAACTCTAACCCTAACCCTAACCCGAACCCTCACTCTTAACCAAAATTTCACCCGAAACATAACCCTAAACCTACCCTAACTTCATTCAAACTCTAATCCTAACCAAAACTAAAACTAACCCAACACCTAACTCGACCCCTAACACTGATCCTAATCCTAAACCTAACCCTAACCCTGACCTTAACCTGAACCCTAACCCCTAACCCTAACCCTCACACTTAACATAAACTTCATCCTAACCCTAACACTAAACATAACACTAAATCTCCCCCTAACCCTGACCCTAACCCTAATCCTAACCATAAACCTAACCCTAACCCGAACCTTAACCCTAACCCTGACCCTAACTCTTACTCTAACCCTAATCCTAATGCTAAAACTTACCCTAAACTCTCAGGTTAAATGAAAACCTAGCACTAGCCCTCACCGTAACTTCTAAACCTAACCTCAACCCTTAACCTAACCCTCTCTCTAACGTTAACCTAGCCCAAACCCTAACCATGACTTAACCCTAACACTTACCCTAAACCAAACCCTCAATCTAACCTCAATTCTATACCTAATCCTAACCTTAAACCTAAAACTAACCCCTAAACCCTAACCCTAACCCTAAGCTCAACCCTCCCCCTTAACTTCAACTTCACCCTAACCCTAACCCTAAACTGAACCCTCACCCTAAATCTAACCCTAAACCAGACCCTAACCTTAACCCAAACACCTAACCCTAACGCTAACTCTAACACATCCTTAACCTAAACTTCACCCTAAACCCAGCCTAACCTTAACCCTAAAACTAAACCTAACCCTCACTATTAACTGAAACTTCACCCTAACCCTAACCCTAACTCTAACTCTAACCCTAACCCTAACACTTACCCTAAACCCTCACCTGAACTGTAAACCTAACCCTAACTCTCACACTAACCCCTAACCGTATCCCCAACCCTAAACCTAATGCTATCCCTAAACTTATCCCTGACCCTAACCCTAAAACAAACCGTAACCCTAATCTAACCCTAACCCTAACATTAACCTAAACTTAACCCTACCCTAACCATAAACCTAAACCTAACACCCTAAACCTAACCTCTACCACTAACTATAAACCTACAACTAATCCTAACTCTTATCCTAACCCTCACCCTTAACCTAAACTTCACACTAACCCTAAACCTACCCCTAACCTTAAACATAAACCCTAATCCTAACCCGAACCCTAAAACTAACCTGAACACTAACCTGAACACAAACCCAAACTGTAGCCCTAACCCAAAAAATAACCCTCACCCTATCCTAAACTTCATCCACACCCTAACCCTAACCTTAACCCTAAACCTACACCAAACCCAAAACCTAACCCTAAACCTATCTCTAACCTTAATGCTAGTCCACAAGAACCCTGAACCTAACTCATACAATAGCCCTGAACCTAACCCTAAACCTAATCCTAATCCTAATCCTAACCCTAGACCTAATCGTAACCATAACCCTAACTCTAACCTCGACCCTAAATAGAACACTAACTCTAACCCTAAACCTGAACCTAAACCTAAATCTTACCCTACACCTAACCCTAACCCTAACTCTAACTCTAACCCTAATCATAATACTTACACTAAACTCTGACCTTAACTGTAAAACTAATCGCCAACCATAACCCTAACCCTAATGCTATCCCTAACCCTAACCCTAACACTAACCTGCACCCCTAAGCCCTAACAATAACCCTAACCCAAACCCTAACCCCTTACACCAAAACCTAACCCAAACCTTAACCCAAAATTTCACCCTAACTCTAACACTAAACCCTAAACCTAATCATAAACCTAACCCTAACCCTAAACCAAACCTAACCATGACCCAAACCACAATGCCTAACCAGAATCCTCACCCAAATCCTAACCCTAAACTACACCTCTAACCCCTAACACCTTACCATAACCATAATCCTAACCCTACCCAACCCTCACCCTAAATCTAACCCTCAGCCCAACCACAATGCCTAACACAAACCGGAACCCTAACCCTAACCGTAACACTAAACTTAACCCTGACCTAAAATCGAACCCTAACCCTAAAACTAAACGGAACCCGTAAACTTAACCCGAAACATAACCTTAACACTAACCTGAAAACTAACCTAAACCTTCGCCATAACACTAACCCTAACCCTCACCCTATTTTAAACTTCACGCTATCCCTAACCTAAAGCAAACACTACCTATAAGCTTAACCCTACCCCTAAACCTAACCCTAACCTTAACCTTGGCGCACCTGGAACCCTAAGCCTAACCCTTAAAATAACTCTGACCCTAACCCTCAACCTCAACCTAATACTAATCCTAACCCTGACCCTAACCCTAACCTTACCTTTACCCTAACTTTAACGCTACCATAAACGTAAACCTAACCCTAACCCTAACCGTAACACTTGCACAAAACCCTCACCTTAACTGCAAACGTAACTCTAAATCTTACCCTAACCCTAAACTTAATCCTAAATATAACCCTGCCCTAAACCTAACTGAAACACTAACCCCGAACCCTAAGTCTAACACTAATCCTTAGCCTAAACCTAACCTTAAGCCTAAACCTAACCCTAACCACTTTCCCTAACTCTAACCCTAACCCTAACCCGAACCCTCACTCTTAACCAAAATTTCACCCGAAACATAACCCTAAACCTACCCTAACTTCATTCAAACTCTAATCCTAACCAAAACTAAAACTAACCCAACACCTAACTCGACCCCTAACACTGATCCTAATCCTAAACCTAACCCTAACCCTGACCTTAACCTGAACCCTAACCCCTAACCCTAACCCTCACACTTAACATAAACTTCATCCTAACCCTAACACTAAACATAACACTAAATCTCCCCCTAACCCTGACCCTAACCCTAATCCTAACCATAAACCTAACCCTAACCCGAACCTTAACCCTAACCCTGACCCTAACTCTTACTCTAACCCTAATCCTAATGCTAAAACTTACCCTAAACTCTCAGGTTAAATGAAAACCTAGCACTAGCCCTCACCGTAACTTCTAAACCTAACCTCAACCCTTAACCTAACCCTCTCTCTAACGTTAACCTAGCCCAAACCCTAACCATGACTTAACCCTAACACTTACCCTAAACCAAACCCTCAATCTAACCTCAATTCTATACCTAATCCTAACCTTAAACCTAAAACTAACCCCTAAACCCTAACCCTAACCCTAAGCTCAACCCTCCCCCTTAACTTCAACTTCACCCTAACCCTAACCCTAAACTGAACCCTCACCCTAAATCTAACCCTAAACCAGACCCTAACCTTAACCCAAACACCTAACCCTAACGCTAACTCTAACACATCCTTAACCTAAACTTCACCCTAAACCCAGCCTAACCTTAACCCTAAAACTAAACCTAACCCTCACTATTAACTGAAACTTCACCCTAACCCTAACCCTAACTCTAACTCTAACCCTAACCCTAACACTTACCCTAAACCCTCACCTGAACTGTAAACCTAACCCTAACTCTCACACTAACCCCTAACCGTATCCCCAACCCTAAACCTAATGCTATCCCTAAACTTATCCCTGACCCTAACCCTAAAACAAACCGTAACCCTAATCTAACCCTAACCCTAACATTAACCTAAACTTAACCCTACCCTAACCATAAACCTAAACCTAACACCCTAAACCTAACCTCTACCACTAACTATAAACCTACAACTAATCCTAACTCTTATCCTAACCCTCACCCTTAACCTAAACTTCACACTAACCCTAAACCTACCCCAACCTTAAACATAAACCCTAATCCTAACCCGAACCCTAAAACTAACCTGAACACTAACCTGAACACAAACCCAAACTGTAGCCCTAACCCAAAAAATAACCCTCACCCTATCCTAAACTTCATCCACACCCTAACCCTAACCTTAACCCTAAACCTACACCAAACCCAAAACCTAACCCTAAACCTATCTCTAACCTTAATGCTAGTCCACAAGAACCCTGAACCTAACTCATACAATAGCCCTGAACCTAACCCTAAACCTAATCCTAATCCTAATCCTAACCCTAGACCTAATCGTAACCATAACCCTAACTCTAACCTCGACCCTAAATAGAACACTAACTCTAACCCTAAACCTGAACCTAAACCTAAATCTTACCCTACACCTAACCCTAACCCTAACTCTAACTCTAACCCTAATCATAATACTTACACTAAACTCTGACCTTAACTGTAAAACTAATCGCCAACCATAACCCTAACCCTAATGCTATCCCTAACCCTAACCCTAACACTAACCTGCACCCCTAAGCCCTAACAATAACCCTAACCCAAACCCTAACCCCTTACACCAAAGCCTAACCCAAACCTTAACCCAAAATTTCACCCTAACTCTAACACTAACCCTAAACCTAATCATAAACCTAACCCTAACCCTAAACCAAACCTAACCATGACCCAAACCACAATGCCTAACCAGAATCCTCACCCAAATCCTAACCCTAAACTACACCTCTAACCCCTAACACCTTACCATAACCATAATCCTAACCCTACCCAACCCTCACCCTAAATCTAACCCTCAGCCCAACCACAATGCCTAACACAAACCGGAACCCTAACCCTAACCGTAACACTAAACTTAACCCTGACCTAAAATCGAACCCTAACCCTAAAACTAAACGGAACCCGTAAACTTAACCCGAAACATAACCTTAACACTAACCTGAAAACTAACCTAAACCTTCGCCATAACACTAACCCTAACCCTCACCCTATTTTAAACTTCACGCTATCCCTAACCTAAAGCAAACACTACCTATAAGCTTAACCCTACCCCTAAACCTAACCCTAACCTTAACCTTGGCGCACCTGGAACCCTAAGCCTAACCCTTAAAATAACTCTGACCCTAACCCTCAACCTCAACCTAATACTAATCCTAACCCTGACCCTAACCCTAACCTTACCTTTACCCTAACTTTAACGCTACCATAAACGTAAACCTAACCCTAACCCTAACCGTAACACTTGCACAAAACCCTCACCTTAACTGCAAACGTAACTCTAAATCTTACCCTAACCCTAAACTTAATCCTAAATATAACCCTGCCCTAAACCTAACTGAAACACTAACCCCGAACCCTAAGTCTAACACTAATCCTTAGCCTAAACCTAACCTTAAGCCTAAACCTAACCCTAACCACTTTCCCTAACTCTAACCCTAACCCTAACCCGAACCCTCACTCTTAACCAAAATTTCACCCGAAACATAACCCTAAACCTACCCTAACTTCATTCAAACTCTAATCCTAACCAAAACTAAAACTAACCCAACACCTAACTCGACCCCTAACACTGATCCTAATCCTAAACCTAACCCTAACCCTGACCTTAACCTGAACCCTAACCCCTAACCCTAACCCTCACACTTAACATAAACTTCATCCTAACCCTAACACTAAACATAACACTAAATCTCCCCCTAACCCTGACCCTAACCCTAATCCTAACCATAAACCTAACCCTAACCCGAACCTTAACCCTAACCCTGACCCTAACTCTTACTCTAACCCTAATCCTAATGCTAAAACTTACCCTAAACTCTCAGGTTAAATGAAAACCTAGCACTAGCCCTCACCGTAACTTCTAAACCTAACCTCAACCCTTAACCTAACCCTCTCTCTAACGTTAACCTAGCCCAAACCCTAACCATGACTTAACCCTAACACTTACCCTAAACCAAACCCTCAATCTAACCTCAATTCTATACCTAATCCTAACCTTAAACCTAAAACTAACCCCTAAACCCTAACCCTAACCCTAAGCTCAACCCTCCCCCTTAACTTCAACTTCACCCTAACCCTAACCCTAAACTGAACCCTCACCCTAAATCTAACCCTAAACCAGACCCTAACCTTAACCCAAACACCTAACCCTAACGCTAACTCTAACACATCCTTAACCTAAACTTCACCCTAAACCCAGCCTAACCTTAACCCTAAAACTAAACCTAACCCTCACTATTAACTGAAACTTCACCCTAACCCTAACCCTAACTCTAACTCTAACCCTAACCCTAACACTTACCCTAAACCCTCACCTGAACTGTAAACCTAACCCTAACTCTCACACTAACCCCTAACCGTATCCCCAACCCTAAACCTAATGCTATCCCTAAACTTATCCCTGACCCTAACCCTAAAACAAACCGTAACCCTAATCTAACCCTAACCCTAACATTAACCTAAACTTAACCCTACCCTAACCATAAACCTAAACCTAACACCCTAAACCTAACCTCTACCACTAACTATAAACCTACAACTAATCCTAACTCTTATCCTAACCCTCACCCTTAACCTAAACTTCACACTAACCCTAAACCTACCCCAACCTTAAACATAAACCCTAATCCTAACCCGAACCCTAAAACTAACCTGAACACTAACCTGAACACAAACCCAAACTGTAGCCCTAACCCAAAAAATAACCCTCACCCTATCCTAAACTTCATCCACACCCTAACCCTAACCTTAACCCTAAACCTACACCAAACCCAAAACCTAACCCTAAACCTATCTCTAACCTTAATGCTAGTCCACAAGAACCCTGAACCTAACTCATACAATAGCCCTGAACCTAACCCTAAACCTAATCCTAATCCTAATCCTAACCCTAGACCTAATCGTAACCATAACCCTAACTCTAACCTCGACCCTAAATAGAACACTAACTCTAACCCTAAACCTGAACCTAAACCTAAATCTTACCCTACACCTAACCCTAACCCTAACTCTAACTCTAACCCTAATCATAATACTTACACTAAACTCTGACCTTAACTGTAAAACTAATCGCCAACCATAACCCTAACCCTAATGCTATCCCTAACCCTAACCCTAACACTAACCTGCACCCCTAAGCCCTAACAATAACCCTAACCCAAACCCTAACCCCTTACACCAAAGCCTAACCCAAACCTTAACCCAAAATTTCACCCTAACTCTAACACTAACCCTAAACCTAATCATAAACCTAACCCTAACCCTAAACCAAACCTAACCATGACCCAAACCACAATGCCTAACCAGAATCCTCACCCAAATCCTAACCCTAAACTACACCTCTAACCCCTAACACCTTACCATAACCATAATCCTAACCCTACCCAACCCTCACCCTAAATCTAACCCTCAGCCCAACCACAATGCCTAACACAAACCGGAACCCTAACCCTAACCGTAACACTAAACTTAACCCTGACCTAAAATCTAACCCTAACCCTAAAACTAAACGGAACCCGTAAACTTAACCCGAAACATAACCTTAACACTAACCTGAAAACTAACCTAAACCTTCGCCATAACACTAACCCTAACCCTCACCCTATTTTAAACTTCACGCTATCCCTAACCTAAAGCAAACACTACCTATAAGCTTAACCCTACCCCTAAACCTAACCCTAACCTTAACCTTGGCGCACCTGGAACCCTAAGCCTAACCCTTAAAATAACTCTGACCCTAACCCTCAACCTCAACCTAATACTAATCCTAACCCTGACCCTAACCCTAACCTTACCTTTACCCTAACTTTAACGCTACCATAAACGTAAACCTAACCCTAACCCTAACCGTAACACTTGCACAAAACCCTCACCTTAACTGCAAACGTAACTCTAAATCTTACCCTAACCCTAAACTTAATCCTAAATATAACCCTGCCCTAAACCTAACTGAAACACTAACCCCGAACCCTAAGTCTAACACTAATCCTTAGCCTAAACCTAACCTTAAGCCTAAACCTAACCCTAACCACTTTCCCTAACTCTAACCCTAACCCTAACCCGAACCCTCACTCTTAACCAAAATTTCACCCGAAACATAACCCTAAACCTACCCTAACTTCATTCAAACTCTAATCCTAACCAAAACTAAAACTAACCCAACACCTAACTCGACCCCTAACACTGATCCTAATCCTAAACCTAACCCTAACCCTGACCTTAACCTGAACCCTAACCCCTAACCCTAACCCTCACACTTAACATAAACTTCATCCTAACCCTAACACTAAACATAACACTAAATCTCCCCCTAACCCTGACCCTAACCCTAATCCTAACCATAAACCTAACCCTAACCCGAACCTTAACCCTAACCCTGACCCTAACTCTTACTCTAACCCTAATCCTAATGCTAAAACTTACCCTAAACTCTCAGGTTAAATGAAAACCTAGCACTAGCCCTCACCGTAACTTCTAAACCTAACCTCAACCCTTAACCTAACCCTCTCTCTAACGTTAACCTAGCCCAAACCCTAACCATGACTTAACCCTAACACTTACCCTAAACCAAACCCTCAATCTAACCTCAATTCTATACCTAATCCTAACCTTAAACCTAAAACTAACCCCTAAACCCTAACCCTAACCCTAAGCTCAACCCTCCCCCTTAACTTCAACTTCACCCTAACCCTAACCCTAAACTGAACCCTCACCCTAAATCTAACCCTAAACCAGACCCTAACCTTAACCCAAACACCTAACCCTAACGCTAACTCTAACACATCCTTAACCTAAACTTCACCCTAAACCCAGCCTAACCTTAACCCTAAAACTAAACCTAACCCTCACTATTAACTGAAACTTCACCCTAACCCTAACCCTAACTCTAACTCTAACCCTAACCCTAACACTTACCCTAAACCCTCACCTGAACTGTAAACCTAACCCTAACTCTCACACTAACCCCTAACCGTATCCCCAACCCTAAACCTAATGCTATCCCTAAACTTATCCCTGACCCTAACCCTAAAACAAACCGTAACCCTAATCTAACCCTAACCCTAACATTAACCTAAACTTAACCCTACCCTAACCATAAACCTAAACCTAACACCCTAAACCTAACCTCTACCACTAACTATAAACCTACAACTAATCCTAACTCTTATCCTAACCCTCACCCTTAACCTAAACTTCACACTAACCCTAAACCTACCCCAACCTTAAACATAAACCCTAATCCTAACCCGAACCCTAAAACTAACCTGAACACTAACCTGAACACAAACCCAAACTGTAGCCCTAACCCAAAAAATAACCCTCACCCTATCCTAAACTTCATCCACACCCTAACCCTAACCTTAACCCTAAACCTACACCAAACCCAAAACCTAACCCTAAACCTATCTCTAACCTTAATGCTAGTCCACAAGAACCCTGAACCTAACTCATACAATAGCCCTGAACCTAACCCTAAACCTAATCCTAATCCTAATCCTAACCCTAGACCTAATCGTAACCATAACCCTAACTCTAACCTCGACCCTAAATAGAACACTAACTCTAACCCTAAACCTGAACCTAAACCTAAATCTTACCCTACACCTAACCCTAACCCTAACTCTAACTCTAACCCTAATCATAATACTTACACTAAACTCTGACCTTAACTGTAAAACTAATCGCCAACCATAACCCTAACCCTAATGCTATCCCTAACCCTAACCCTAACACTAACCTGCACCCCTAAGCCCTAACAATAACCCTAACCCAAACCCTAACCCCTTACACCAAAACCTAACCCAAACCTTAACCCAAAATTTCACCCTAACTCTAACACTAAACCCTAAACCTAATCATAAACCTAACCCTAACCCTAAACCAAACCTAACCATGACCCAAACCACAATGCCTAACCAGAATCCTCACCCAAATCCTAACCCTAAACTACACCTCTAACCCCTAACACCTTACCATAACCATAATCCTAACCCTACCCAACCCTCACCCTAAATCTAACCCTCAGCCCAACCACAATGCCTAACACAAACCGGAACCCTAACCCTAACCGTAACACTAAACTTAACCCTGACCTAAAATCGAACCCTAACCCTAAAACTAAACGGAACCCGTAAACTTAACCCGAAACATAACCTTAACACTAACCTGAAAACTAACCTAAACCTTCGCCATAACACTAACCCTAACCCTCACCCTATTTTAAACTTCACGCTATCCCTAACCTAAAGCAAACACTACCTATAAGCTTAACCCTACCCCTAAACCTAACCCTAACCTTAACCTTGGCGCACCTGGAACCCTAAGCCTAACCCTTAAAATAACTCTGACCCTAACCCTCAACCTCAACCTAATACTAATCCTAACCCTGACCCTAACCCTAACCTTACCTTTACCCTAACTTTAACGCTACCATAAACGTAAACCTAACCCTAACCCTAACCGTAACACTTGCACAAAACCCTCACCTTAACTGCAAACGTAACTCTAAATCTTACCCTAACCCTAAACTTAATCCTAAATATAACCCTGCCCTAAACCTAACTGAAACACTAACCCCGAACCCTAAGTCTAACACTAATCCTTAGCCTAAACCTAACCTTAAGCCTAAACCTAACCCTAACCACTTTCCCTAACTCTAACCCTAACCCTAACCCGAACCCTCACTCTTAACCAAAATTTCACCCGAAACATAACCCTAAACCTACCCTAACTTCATTCAAACTCTAATCCTAACCAAAACTAAAACTAACCCAACACCTAACTCGACCCCTAACACTGATCCTAATCCTAAACCTAACCCTAACCCTGACCTTAACCTGAACCCTAACCCCTAACCCTAACCCTCACACTTAACATAAACTTCATCCTAACCCTAACACTAAACATAACACTAAATCTCCCCCTAACCCTGACCCTAACCCTAATCCTAACCATAAACCTAACCCTAACCCGAACCTTAACCCTAACCCTGACCCTAACTCTTACTCTAACCCTAATCCTAATGCTAAAACTTACCCTAAACTCTCAGGTTAAATGAAAACCTAGCACTAGCCCTCACCGTAACTTCTAAACCTAACCTCAACCCTTAACCTAACCCTCTCTCTAACGTTAACCTAGCCCAAACCCTAACCATGACTTAACCCTAACACTTACCCTAAACCAAACCCTCAATCTAACCTCAATTCTATACCTAATCCTAACCTTAAACCTAAAACTAACCCCTAAACCCTAACCCTAACCCTAAGCTCAACCCTCCCCCTTAACTTCAACTTCACCCTAACCCTAACCCTAAACTGAACCCTCACCCTAAATCTAACCCTAAACCAGACCCTAACCTTAACCCAAACACCTAACCCTAACGCTAACTCTAACACATCCTTAACCTAAACTTCACCCTAAACCCAGCCTAACCTTAACCCTAAAACTAAACCTAACCCTCACTATTAACTGAAACTTCACCCTAACCCTAACCCTAACTCTAACTCTAACCCTAACCCTAACACTTACCCTAAACCCTCACCTGAACTGTAAACCTAACCCTAACTCTCACACTAACCCCTAACCGTATCCCCAACCCTAAACCTAATGCTATCCCTAAACTTATCCCTGACCCTAACCCTAAAACAAACCGTAACCCTAATCTAACCCTAACCCTAACATTAACCTAAACTTAACCCTACCCTAACCATAAACCTAAACCTAACACCCTAAACCTAACCTCTACCACTAACTATAAACCTACAACTAATCCTAACTCTTATCCTAACCCTCACCCTTAACCTAAACTTCACACTAACCCTAAACCTACCCCAACCTTAAACATAAACCCTAATCCTAACCCGAACCCTAAAACTAACCTGAACACTAACCTGAACACAAACCCAAACTGTAGCCCTAACCCAAAAAATAACCCTCACCCTATCCTAAACTTCATCCACACCCTAACCCTAACCTTAACCCTAAACCTACACCAAACCCAAAACCTAACCCTAAACCTATCTCTAACCTTAATGCTAGTCCACAAGAACCCTGAACCTAACTCATACAATAGCCCTGAACCTAACCCTAAACCTAATCCTAATCCTAATCCTAACCCTAGACCTAATCGTAACCATAACCCTAACTCTAACCTCGACCCTAAATAGAACACTAACTCTAACCCTAAACCTGAACCTAAACCTAAATCTTACCCTACACCTAACCCTAACCCTAACTCTAACTCTAACCCTAATCATAATACTTACACTAAACTCTGACCTTAACTGTAAAACTAATCGCCAACCATAACCCTAACCCTAATGCTATCCCTAACCCTAACCCTAACACTAACCTGCACCCCTAAGCCCTAACAATAACCCTAACCCAAACCCTAACCCCTTACACCAAAGCCTAACCCAAACCTTAACCCAAAATTTCACCCTAACTCTAACACTAACCCTAAACCTAATCATAAACCTAACCCTAACCCTAAACCAAACCTAACCATGACCCAAACCACAATGCCTAACCAGAATCCTCACCCAAATCCTAACCCTAAACTACACCTCTAACCCCTAACACCTTACCATAACCATAATCCTAACCCTACCCAACCCTCACCCTAAATCTAACCCTCAGCCCAACCACAATGCCTAACACAAACCGGAACCCTAACCCTAACCGTAACACTAAACTTAACCCTGACCTAAAATCGAACCCTAACCCTAAAACTAAACAGAACCCGTAAACTTAACCCGAAACATAACCTTAACACTAACCTGAAAACTAACCTAAACCTTCGCCATAACACTAACCCTAACCCTCACCCTATTTTAAACTTCACGCTATCCCTAACCTAAAGCAAACACTACCTATAAGCTTAACCCTACCCCTAAACCTAACCCTAACCTTAACCTTGGCGCACCTGGAACCCTAAGCCTAACCCTTAAAATAACTCTGACCCTAACCCTCAACCTCAACCTAATACTAATCCTAACCCTGACCCTAACCCTAACCTTACCTTTACCCTAACTTTAACGCTACCATAAACGTAAACCTAACCCTAACCCTAACCGTAACACTTGCACAAAACCCTCACCTTAACTGCAAACGTAACTCTAAATCTTACCCTAACCCTAAACTTAATCCTAAATATAACCCTGCCCTAAACCTAACTGAAACACTAACCCCGAACCCTAAGTCTAACACTAATCCTTAGCCTAAACCTAACCTTAAGCCTAAACCTAACCCTAACCACTTTCCCTAACTCTAACCCTAACCCTAACCCGAACCCTCACTCTTAACCAAAATTTCACCCGAAACATAACCCTAAACCTACCCTAACTTCATTCAAACTCTAATCCTAACCAAAACTAAAACTAACCCAACACCTAACTCGACCCCTAACACTGATCCTAATCCTAAACCTAACCCTAACCCTGACCTTAACCTGAACCCTAACCCCTAACCCTAACCCTCACACTTAACATAAACTTCATCCTAACCCTAACACTAAACATAACACTAAATCTCCCCCTAACCCTGACCCTAACCCTAATCCTAACCATAAACCTAACCCTAACCCGAACCTTAACCCTAACCCTGACCCTAACTCTTACTCTAACCCTAATCCTAATGCTAAAACTTACCCTAAACTCTCAGGTTAAATGAAAACCTAGCACTAGCCCTCACCGTAACTTCTAAACCTAACCTCAACCCTTAACCTAACCCTCTCTCTAACGTTAACCTAGCCCAAACCCTAACCATGACTTAACCCTAACACTTACCCTAAACCAAACCCTCAATCTAACCTCAATTCTATACCTAATCCTAACCTTAAACCTAAAACTAACCCCTAAACCCTAACCCTAACCCTAAGCTCAACCCTCCCCCTTAACTTCAACTTCACCCTAACCCTAACCCTAAACTGAACCCTCACCCTAAATCTAACCCTAAACCAGACCCTAACCTTAACCCAAACACCTAACCCTAACGCTAACTCTAACACATCCTTAACCTAAACTTCACCCTAAACCCAGCCTAACCTTAACCCTAAAACTAAACCTAACCCTCACTATTAACTGAAACTTCACCCTAACCCTAACCCTAACTCTAACTCTAACCCTAACCCTAACACTTACCCTAAACCCTCACCTGAACTGTAAACCTAACCCTAACTCTCACACTCACCCCTAACCGTATCCCCAACCCTAAACCTAATGCTATCCCTAAACTTATCCCTGACCCTAACCCTAAAACAAACCGTAACCCTAATCTAACCCTAACCCTAACATTAACCTAAACTTAACCCTACCCTAACCATAAACCTAAACCTAACACCCTAAACCTAACCTCTACCACTAACTATAAACCTACAACTAATCCTAACTCTTATCCTAACCCTCACCCTTAACCTAAACTTCACACTAACCCTAAACCTACCCCTAACCTTAAACATAAACCCTAATCCTAACCCGAACCCTAAAACTAACCTGAACACTAACCTGAACACAAACCCAAACTGTAGCCCTAACCCAAAAAATAACCCTCACCCTATCCTAAACTTCATCCACACCCTAACCCTAACCTTAACCCTAAACCTACACCAAACCCAAAACCTAACCCTAAACCTATCTCTAACCTTAATGCTAGTCCACAAGAACCCTGAACCTAACTCATACAATAGCCCTGAACCTAACCCTAAACCTAATCCTAATCCTAATCCTAACCCTAGACCTAATCGTAACCATAACCCTAACTCTAACCTCGACCCTAAATAGAACACTAACTCTAACCCTAAACCTGAACCTAAACCTAAATCTTACCCTACACCTAACCCTAACCCTAACTCTAACTCTAACCCTAATCATAATACTTACACTAAACTCTGACCTTAACTGTAAAACTAATCGCCAACCATAACCCTAACCCTAATGCTATCCCTAACCCTAACCCTAACACTAACCTGCACCCCTAAGCCCTAACAATAACCCTAACCCAAACCCTAACCCCTTACACCAAAACCTAACCCAAACCTTAACCCAAAATTTCACCCTAACTCTAACACTAAACCCTAAACCTAATCATAAACCTAACCCTAACCCTAAACCAAACCTAACCATGACCCAAACCACAATGCCTAACCAGAATCCTCACCCAAATCCTAACCCTAAACTACACCTCTAACCCCTAACACCTTACCATAACCATAATCCTAACCCTACCCAACCCTCACCCTAAATCTAACCCTCAGCCCAACCACAATGCCTAACACAAACCGGAACCCTAACCCTAACCGTAACACTAAACTTAACCCTGACCTAAAATCGAACCCTAACCCTAAAACTAAACAGAACCCGTAAACTTAATCCGAAACATAACCTTAACACTAACCTGAAAACTAACCTAAACCTTCGCCATAACACTAACCCTAACCCTCACCCTATTTTAAACTTCACGCTATCCCTAACCTAAAGCAAACACTACCTATAAGCTTAACCCTACCCCTAAACCTAACCCTAACCTTAACCTTGGCGCACCTGGAACCCTAAGCCTAACCCTTAAAATAACTCTGACCCTAACCCTCAACCTCAACCTAATACTAATCCTAACCCTGACCCTAACCCTAACCTTACCTTTACCCTAACTTTAACGCTACCATAAACGTAAACCTAACCCTAACCCTAACCGTAACACTTGCACAAAACCCTCACCTTAACTGCAAACGTAACTCTAAATCTTACCCTAACCCTAAACTTAATCCTAAATATAACCCTGCCCTAAACCTAACTGAAACACTAACCCCGAACCCTAAGTCTAACACTAATCCTTAGCCTAAACCTAACCTTAAGCCTAAACCTAACCCTAACCACTTTCCCTAACTCTAACCCTAACCCTAACCCGAACCCTCACTCTTAACCAAAATTTCACCCGAAACATAACCCTAAACCTACCCTAACTTCATTCAAACTCTAATCCTAACCAAAACTAAAACTAACCCAACACCTAACTCGACCCCTAACACTAATCCTAATCCTAAACCTAACCCTAACCCTGACCTTAACCTGAACCCTAACCCCTAACCCTAACCCTCACACTTAACATAAACTTCATCCTAACCCTAACACTAAACATAACACTAAATCTCCCCCTAACCCTGACCCTAACCCTAATCCTAACCATAAACCTAACCCTAACCCGAACCTTAACCCTAACCCTGACCCTAACTCTTACTCTAACCCTAATCCTAATGCTAAAACTTACCCTAAACTCTCAGGTTAAATGAAAACCTAGCACTAGCCCTCACCGTAACTTCTAAACCTAACCTCAACCCTTAACCTAACCCTCTCTCTAACGTTAACCTAGCCCAAACCCTAACCATGACTTAACCCTAACACTTACCCTAAACCAAACCCTCAATCTAACCTCAATTCTATACCTAATCCTAACCTTAAACCTAAAACTAACCCCTAAACCCTAACCCTAACCCTAAGCTCAACCCTCCCCCTTAACTTCAACTTCACCCTAACCCTAACCCTAAACTGAACCCTCACCCTAAATCTAACCCTAAACCAGACCCTAACCTTAACCCAAACACCTAACCCTAACGCTAACTCTAACACATCCTTAACCTAAACTTCACCCTAAACCCAGCCTAACCTTAACCCTAAAACTAAACCTAACCCTCACTATTAACTGAAACTTCACCCTAACCCTAACCCTAACTCTAACTCTAACCCTAACCCTAACACTTACCCTAAACCCTCACCTGAACTGTAAACCTAACCCTAACTCTCACACTAACCCCTAACCGTATCCCCAACCCTAAACCTAATGCTATCCCTAAACTTATCCCTGACCCTAACCCTAAAACAAACCGTAACCCTAATCTAACCCTAACCCTAACATTAACCTAAACTTAACCCTACCCTAACCATAAACCTAAACCTAACACCCTAAACCTAACCTCTACCACTAACTATAAACCTACAACTAATCCTAACTCTTATCCTAACCCTCACCCTTAACCTAAACTTCACACTAACCCTAAACCTACCCCAACCTTAAACATAAACCCTAATCCTAACCCGAACCCTAAAACTAACCTGAACACTAACCTGAACACAAACCCAAACTGTAGCCCTAACCCAAAAAATAACCCTCACCCTATCCTAAACTTCATCCACACCCTAACCCTAACCTTAACCCTAAACCTACACCAAACCCAAAACCTAACCCTAAACCTATCTCTAACCTTAATGCTAGTCCACAAGAACCCTGAACCTAACTCATACAATAGCCCTGAACCTAACCCTAAACCTAATCCTAATCCTAATCCTAACCCTAGACCTAATCGTAACCATAACCCTAACTCTAACCTCGACCCTAAATAGAACACTAACTCTAACCCTAAACCTGAACCTAAACCTAAATCTTACCCTACACCTAACCCTAACCCTAACTCTAACTCTAACCCTAATCATAATACTTACACTAAACTCTGACCTTAACTGTAAAACTAATCGCCAACCATAACCCTAACCCTAATGCTATCCCTAACCCTAACCCTAACACTAACCTGCACCCCTAAGCCCTAACAATAACCCTAACCCAAACCCTAACCCCTTACACCAAAACCTAACCCAAACCTTAACCCAAAATTTCACCCTAACTCTAACACTAAACCCTAAACCTAATCATAAACCTAACCCTAACCCTAAACCAAACCTAACCATGACCCAAACCACAATGCCTAACCAGAACCCTCGCCCAAATCCTAACCCTAAACTACACCTCTAACCCCTAACACCTTACCATAACCATAATCCTAACCCTACCCAACCCTCACCCTAAATCTAACCCTCAGCCCAACCACAATGCCTAACACAAACCGGAACCCTAACCCTAACCGTAACACTAAACTTAACCCTGACCTAAAATCGAACCCTAACCCTAAAACTAAACAGAACCCGTAAACTTAATCCGAAACATAACCTTAACACTAACCTGAAAACTAACCTAAACCTTCGCCATAACACTAACCCTAACCCTCACCCTATTTTAAACTTCACGCTATCCCTAACCTAAAGCAAACACTACCTATAAGCTTAACCCTACCCCTAAACCTAACCCTAACCTTAACCTTGGCGCACCTGGAACCCTAAGCCTAACCCTTAAAATAACTCTGACCCTAACCCTCAACCTCAACCTAATACTAATCCTAACCCTGACCCTAACCCTAACCTTACCTTTACCCTAACTTTAACGCTACCATAAACGTAAACCTAACCCTAACCCTAACCGTAACACTTGCACAAAACCCTCACCTTAACTGCAAACGTAACTCTAAATCTTACCCTAACCCTAAACTTAATCCTAAATATAACCCTGCCCTAAACCTAACTGAAACACTAACCCCGAACCCTAAGTCTAACACTAATCCTTAGCCTAAACCTAACCTTAAGCCTAAACCTAACCCTAACCACTTTCCCTAACTCTAACCCTAACCCTAACCCGAACCCTCACTCTTAACCAAAATTTCACCCGAAACATAACCCTAAACCTACCCTAACTTCATTCAAACTCTAATCCTAACCAAAACTAAAACTAACCCAACACCTAACTCGACCCCTAACACTAATCCTAATCCTAAACCTAACCCTAACCCTGACCTTAACCTGAACCCTAACCCCTAACCCTAACCCTCACACTTAACATAAACTTCATCCTAACCCTAACACTAAACATAACACTAAATCTCCCCCTAACCCTGACCCTAACCCTAATCCTAACCATAAACCTAACCCTAACCCGAACCTTAACCCTAACCCTGACCCTAACTCTTACTCTAACCCTAATCCTAATGCTAAAACTTACCCTAAACTCTCAGGTTAAATGAAAACCTAGCACTAGCCCTCACCGTAACTTCTAAACCTAACCTCAACCCTTAACCTAACCCTCTCTCTAACGTTAACCTAGCCCAAACCCTAACCATGACTTAACCCTAACACTTACCCTAAACCAAACCCTCAATCTAACCTCAATTCTATACCTAATCCTAACCTTAAACCTAAAACTAACCCCTAAACCCTAACCCTAACCCTAAGCTCAACCCTCCCCCTTAACTTCAACTTCACCCTAACCCTAACCCTAAACTGAACCCTCACCCTAAATCTAACCCTAAACCAGACCCTAACCTTAACCCAAACACCTAACCCTAACGCTAACTCTAACACATCCTTAACCTAAACTTCACCCTAAACCCAGCCTAACCTTAACCCTAAAACTAAACCTAACCCTCACTATTAACTGAAACTTCACCCTAACCCTAACCCTAACTCTAACTCTAACCCTAACCCTAACACTTACCCTAAACCCTCACCTGAACTGTAAACCTAACCCTAACTCTCACACTAACCCCTAACCGTATCCCCAACCCTAAACCTAATGCTATCCCTAAACTTATCCCTGACCCTAACCCTAAAACAAACCGTAACCCTAATCTAACCCTAACCCTAACATTAACCTAAACTTAACCCTACCCTAACCATAAACCTAAACCTAACACCCTAAACCTAACCTCTACCACTAACTATAAACCTACAACTAATCCTAACTCTTATCCTAACCCTCACCCTTAACCTAAACTTCACACTAACCCTAAACCTACCCCAACCTTAAACATAAACCCTAATCCTAACCCGAACCCTAAAACTAACCTGAACACTAACCTGAACACAAACCCAAACTGTAGCCCTAACCCAAAAAATAACCCTCACCCTATCCTAAACTTCATCCACACCCTAACCCTAACCTTAACCCTAAACCTACACCAAACCCAAAACCTAACCCTAAACCTATCTCTAACCTTAATGCTAGTCCACAAGAACCCTGAACCTAACTCATACAATAGCCCTGAACCTAACCCTAAACCTAATCCTAATCCTAATCCTAACCCTAGACCTAATCGTAACCATAACCCTAACTCTAACCTCGACCCTAAATAGAACACTAACTCTAACCCTAAACCTGAACCTAAACCTAAATCTTACCCTACACCTAACCCTAACCCTAACTCTAACTCTAACCCTAATCATAATACTTACACTAAACTCTGACCTTAACTGTAAAACTAATCGCCAACCATAACCCTAACCCTAATGCTATCCCTAACCCTAACCCTAACACTAACCTGCACCCCTAAGCCCTAACAATAACCCTAACCCAAACCCTAACCCCTTACACCAAAGCCTAACCCAAACCTTAACCCAAAATTTCACCCTAACTCTAACACTAACCCTAAACCTAATCATAAACCTAACCCTAACCCTAAACCAAACCTAACCATGACCCAAACCACAATGCCTAACCAGAATCCTCACCCAAATCCTAACCCTAAACTACACCTCTAACCCCTAACACCTTACCATAACCATAATCCTAACCCTACCCAACCCTCACCCTAAATCTAACCCTCAGCCCAACCACAATGCCTAACACAAACCGGAACCCTAACCCTAACCGTAACACTAAACTTAACCCTGACCTAAAATCGAACCCTAACCCTAAAACTAAACGGAACCCGTAAACTTAACCCGAAACATAACCTTAACACTAACCTGAAAACTAACCTAAACCTTCGCCATAACACTAACCCTAACCCTCACCCTATTTTAAACTTCACGCTATCCCTAACCTAAAGCAAACACTACCTATAAGCTTAACCCTACCCCTAAACCTAACCCTAACCTTAACCTTGGCGCACCTGGAACCCTAAGCCTAACCCTTAAAATAACTCTGACCCTAACCCTCAACCTCAACCTAATACTAATCCTAACCCTGACCCTAACCCTAACCTTACCTTTACCCTAACTTTAACGCTACCATAAACGTAAACCTAACCCTAACCCTAACCGTAACACTTGCACAAAACCCTCACCTTAACTGCAAACGTAACTCTAAATCTTACCCTAACCCTAAACTTAATCCTAAATATAACCCTGCCCTAAACCTAACTGAAACACTAACCCCGAACCCTAAGTCTAACACTAATCCTTAGCCTAAACCTAACCTTAAGCCTAAACCTAACCCTAACCACTTTCCCTAACTCTAACCCTAACCCTAACCCGAACCCTCACTCTTAACCAAAATTTCACCCGAAACATAACCCTAAACCTACCCTAACTTCATTCAAACTCTAATCCTAACCAAAACTAAAACTAACCCAACACCTAACTCGACCCCTAACACTGATCCTAATCCTAAACCTAACCCTAACCCTGACCTTAACCTGAACCCTAACCCCTAACCCTAACCCTCCCACTTAACATAAACTTCATCCTAACCCTAACACTAAACATAACACTAAATCTCCCCCTAACCCTGACCCTAACCCTAATCCTAACCATAAACCTAACCCTAACCCGAACCTTAACCCTAACCCTGACCCTAACTCTTACTCTAACCCTAATCCTAATGCTAAAACTTACCCTAAACTCTCAGGTTAAATGAAAACCTAGCACTAGCCCTCACCGTAACTTCTAAACCTAACCTCAACCCTTAACCTAACCCTCTCTCTAACGTTAACCTAGCCCAAACCCTAACCATGACTTAACCCTAACACTTACCCTAAACCAAACCCTCAATCTAACCTCAATTCTATACCTAATCCTAACCTTAAACCTAAAACTAACCCCTAAACCCTAACCCTAACCCTAAGCTCAACCCTCCCCCTTAACTTCAACTTCACCCTAACCCTAACCCTAAACTGAACCCTCACCCTAAATCTAACCCTAAACCAGACCCTAACCTTAACCCAAACACCTAACCCTAACGCTAACTCTAACACATCCTTAACCTAAACTTCACCCTAAACCCAGCCTAACCTTAACCCTAAAACTAAACCTAACCCTCACTATTAACTGAAACTTCACCCTAACCCTAACCCTAACTCTAACTCTAACCCTAACCCTAACACTTACCCTAAACCCTCACCTGAACTGTAAACCTAACCCTAACTCTCACACTCACCCCTAACCGTATCCCCAACCCTAAACCTAATGCTATCCCTAAACTTATCCCTGACCCTAACCCTAAAACAAACCGTAACCCTAATCTAACCCTAACCCTAACATTAACCTAAACTTAACCCTACCCTAACCATAAACCTAAACCTAACACCCTAAACCTAACCTCTACCACTAACTATAAACCTACAACTAATCCTAACTCTTATCCTAACCCTCACCCTTAACCTAAACTTCACACTAACCCTAAACCTACCCCAACCTTAAACATAAACCCTAATCCTAACCCGAACCCTAAAACTAACCTGAACACTAACCTGAACACAAACCCAAACTGTAGCCCTAACCCAAAAAATAACCCTCACCCTATCCTAAACTTCATCCACACCCTAACCCTAACCTTAACCCTAAACCTACACCAAACCCAAAACCTAACCCTAAACCTATCTCTAACCTTAATGCTAGTCCACAAGAACCCTGAACCTAACTCATACAATAGCCCTGAACCTAACCCTAAACCTAATCCTAATCCTAATCCTAACCCTAGACCTAATCGTAACCATAACCCTAACTCTAACCTCGACCCTAAATAGAACACTAACTCTAACCCTAAACCTGAACCTAAACCTAAATCTTACCCTACACCTAACCCTAACCCTAACTCTAACTCTAACCCTAATCATAATACTTACACTAAACTCTGACCTTAACTGTAAAACTAATCGCCAACCATAACCCTAACCCTAATGCTATCCCTAACCCTAACCCTAACACTAACCTGCACCCCTAAGCCCTAACAATAACCCTAACCCAAACCCTAACCCCTTACACCAAAACCTAACCCAAACCTTAACCCAAAATTTCACCCTAACTCTAACACTAAACCCTAAACCTAATCATAAACCTAACCCTAACCCTAAACCAAACCTAACCATGACCCAAACCACAATGCCTAACCAGAATCCTCACCCAAATCCTAACCCTAAACTACACCTCTAACCCCTAACACCTTACCATAACCATAATCCTAACCCTACCCAACCCTCACCCTAAATCTAACCCTCAGCCCAACCACAATGCCTAACACAAACCGGAACCCTAACCCTAACCGTAACACTAAACTTAACCCTGACCTAAAATCGAACGCTAACCCTAAAACTAAACAGAACCCGTAAACTTAACCCGAAACATAACCTTAAAACTAACCTGAAAACTAACCTAAACCTTCGCCATAACACTAACCCTAACCCTCACCCTATTTTAAACTTCACGCTATCCCTAACCTAAAGCAAACACTACCTATAAGCTTAACCCTACCCCTAAACCTAACCCTAACCTTAACCTTGGCGCACCTGGAACCCTAAGCCTAACCCTTAAAATAACTCTGACCCTAACCCTCAACCTCAACCTAATACTAATCCTAACCCTGACCCTAACCCTAACCTTACCTTTACCCTAACTTTAACGCTACCATAAACGTAAACCTAACCCTAACCCTAACCGTAACACTTGCACAAAACCCTCACCTTAACTGCAAACGTAACTCTAAATCTTACCCTAACCCTAAACTTAATCCTAAATATAACCCTGCCCTAAACCTAACTGAAACACTAACCCCGAACCCTAAGTCTAACACTAATCCTTAGCCTAAACCTAACCTTAAGCCTAAACCTAACCCTAACCACTTTCCCTAACTCTAACCCTAACCCTAACCCGAACCCTCACTCTTAACCAAAATTTCACCCGAAACATAACCCTAAACCTACCCTAACTTCATTCAAACTCTAATCCTAACCAAAACTAAAACTAACCCAACACCTAACTCGACCCCTAACACTGATCCTAATCCTAAACCTAACCCTAACCCTGACCTTAACCTGAACCCTAACCCCTAACCCTAACCCTCCCACTTAACATAAACTTCATCCTAACCCTAACACTAAACATAACACTAAATCTCCCCCTAACCCTGACCCTAACCCTAATCCTAACCATAAACCTAACCCTAACCCGAACCTTAACCCTAACCCTGACCCTAACTCTTACTCTAACCCTAATCCTAATGCTAAAACTTACCCTAAACTCTCAGGTTAAATGAAAACCTAGCACTAGCCCTCACCGTAACTTCTAAACCTAACCTCAACCCTTAACCTAACCCTCTCTCTAACGTTAACCTAGCCCAAACCCTAACCATGACTTAACCCTAACACTTACCCTAAACCAAACCCTCAATCTAACCTCAATTCTATACCTAATCCTAACCTTAAACCTAAAACTAACCCCTAAACCCTAACCCTAACCCTAAGCTCAACCCTCCCCCTTAACTTCAACTTCACCCTAACCCTAACCCTAAACTGAACCCTCACCCTAAATCTAACCCTAAACCAGACCCTAACCTTAACCCAAACACCTAACCCTAACGCTAACTCTAACACATCCTTAACCTAAACTTCACCTAAACCTAGCCTAACCTTAACCCTAAAACTAAGCCTCACCCTAAACTATCCCCTCACTCTAGCACTAACTCTAAACCTAACCCTAACCGAAATACCCTAAAACATCAGCTTCACTGAAAACCTAACAATAACGCTCACACGAACCCCTAACCCTTTCCCTAAACCTAACCCTATCCCTAATACTAAGCCTAGCCCTGACTTAAAGAGAACCCTTATCCTAAGCCTAAATTTAACCCCTACCTTAACTCTATACTAACCCTACCACTAAACCTAACAATAACCCTAAACCTGACCCTCACCCTAAGCCTAAACCCTAGCACTCACTCTAACTGTAAGCCGAACCCTAACCCTAACCTAGCCCTACCCTTTACCGTAAACCCAGCCTTAATCCTAACCTTACCCCTACCCTGACCCTAAGCCTAAGCCTAAGCCTAACCCTAACACTAATCTTAACCCTAACTCTAACCTTAACCCTAAACCTTACCCTAACCCTCACTATTAACTGAAACTTCACCCTAACCCTAACCCTAACTCTAACCCTAACCCTAACACTTACCCTAAACCCTCACCTGAACTGTAAACCTAACCCTAACTCACACACTAACCCCTAACCGTATCCCCAACCCTAAACCTAATGCTATCCCTAAACTTATCCCTGACCCTAACCCTAAAACAAACCGTAACCCTAATCTAACCCTAACCCTAACATTAACCTAAACTTAACCCTACCCTAACCATAAACCTAAACCTAACACCCTAAACCTAACCTCTACCACTAACTATAAACCTACAACTAATCCTAACTCTTATCCTAACCCTCACCTTTAACCTAAACTTCACACTAACCGTAAACCTACCCCTAACCTTAAACATAAACCCTAATCCTAACCCGAACCCTAAAACTAACCTGAACACTAACCTGAACACAAACCCAAACTGTAGCCCTAACCCAAAAAATAACCCTCACCCTATCCTAAACTTCATCCACACCCTAACCCTAACCTTAAGCCTAAACCTACACCGAACCCAAAACCTAACCCTAAACCTATCTCTAACCTTAATGCTAGTCCACAAGAACCCTGAACCTAACTCATACAATAGCCCTGAACCTAACCCTAAACCTAATCCTAACCCTAGACCTAATCCTAACCATAACCCTAACTCTAACCTCGACCCTAAATAGAACACTAACTCTAACCCTAAACCTGAACCTAAACCTAAATCTTACCCTACACCTAAACCTAACTCTAACTCTAACCCTAATCATAATACTTACACTAAACTCTGACCTTAACTGTAAAACTAATCCCCAACCCTAACCCTAATGCTATCCCTAACCCTAACCCTAACACTAACCTGCACCCCTAAGCCCTAACAATAACCCTAACCCAAACCCTAACCCCTTACACCAAAGCCTAACCCAAACCTTAACCCAAAATTTCACCCTAACTCTAACACTAACCCTAAACCTAATCATAAACCTAACCCTAACCCTAAACAAAACCTAACCATGACCCAAACCACAATGCCTAACCAGAATCCTCACCCAAATCCTAACCCTAAACTACACCTCTAACCCCTAACACCTTACCATAACCATAATCCTAACCCTACCCAACCCTCACCCTAAATCTAACCCTCAGCCCAACCACAATGCCTAACACAAACCGGAACCCTAACCCTAACCGTAACACTAAACTTAACCCTGACCTAAAATCTAACCCTAACCCTAAAACTAAACAGAACCCGTAAACTTAACCCGAAACATAACCTTAACACTAACCTGAAAACTAACCTAAACCTTAGCCATAACACTAACCCTAACCCTCACCCTATTTTGAACTTCACGCTATCCCTAACCTAAAGCAAACACTACCTATAAGCTTAACCCTACCCCTAAACCTAACCCTAACCTTAACCTTGGCGCACCTGGAACCCTAAACCTAACCCTTCAAATAACTCTGACCCTAACCCTCAACCTAAACCTAATACTAATCCTAACCCTGACCCTAACCCTAACCTTACCTTTACCCTAACTTTAACGCTACCATAAACTTAAACCTAACCCTAACCCTAACCGTAACACTTGCACAAAACCCTCACCTTAACTGCAAACGTAACTCTAAATCTTACCCTAACCCTAAACTTAACCCTAAATATAACCCTGCCCTAAACCTAACTGAAACACTAACCCCTAACCCTAAGTCTAACACTAATCCTTAGCCTAAACCTAACCTTAAGCCTAAACCTAACCCTAACCACTTTCCCTAACTCTAACCCTAACCCTAACCCGAACCCTCACTCTTAACCAAAATTTCACCCGAAACATAACCCTAAACCTACCCTAACTTCATTCAAACTCTAATCCTAACCAAAACTAAAACTAACCCAACACCTAACTCGACCCCTCACACTAATCCTAAACCTAACCCTAACCCTGACCTTAGCCTGAACCCTAACCCCTAACCCTAACCCTCACACTTAACATAAACTTCATCCTAACCCTAACACTAAACATAACACTAAATCTCCCCCTAACCCTGACCCTAACCCTAATCCTAACCATAAACCTAACCCTAACCCGAAACTTAACCCTAACCCTGACCCTAACTCTTACTCTAACCCTAATCCTAATGCTAAAACTTACCCTAAACTCTCAGGTTAAATGAAAACCTAGCACTAGCCCTCACCGTAACTTCTAAACCTAACCTCAACCCTTAACCTAACCCTCTCTCTAACGTTAACCTAGCCCAAACCCTAACCATGACTTAACCCTAACACTTACCCTAAACCAAACCCTCAATCTAACCTCAATTCTATACCTAATCCTAACCTTAAACCTAAAACTAACCCCTAAACCCTAACCCTAACCCTAAGCTCAACCCTCCCCCTTAACTTCAACTTCACCCTAACCCTAACCCTAAACTGAACCCTCACCCTAAATCTAACCCTAAACCAGACCCTAACCTTAACCCAAACACCTAACCCTAACGCTAACTCTAACACATCCTTAACCTAAACTTCACCTAAACCTAGCCTAACCTTAACCCTAAAACTAAACCTCACCCTAAACTATCCCCTCACTCTAGCACTAACTCTAAACCTAACCCTAACCGAAATACCCTAAAACATCAGCTTCACTGAAAACCTAACACTAACCCTCACACGAACCCCTAACCCTTTCCCTAAACCTAACCCTCTCCCTAATACTAAGCCTAGCCCTGACTTAAAGAGAACCCTTATCCTAAGCCTAAACTTAACCCCAACCTTAACTCTATACTAACCCGAACACTAAACCTAACAATAACCCTAAACCTGACCCTCACCCTAAGCCTAAACCCTAGCACTCACTCTAACTGTAAGCCGAACCCTAACCCTAACCTAGCCCTACCCTTTACCGTAAACCCAGCCTTAACCCTAACCTTACCCCTACCCTGACCCTAAGCCTAAGCCTAAGCCTAACCCTAACACTAATCTTAACCCTAACTCTAACCTTAACCCTAAACCTTACCCTAATCCTCACTATTAACTGAAACTTCACCCTAACCCTAACCCTAACTCTAACCCTAACCCTAACACTTACCCTAAACCCTCACCTGAACTGTAAACCTAACCCTAACTCTCACACTAACCCCTAACCGTATCCCCAACCCTAAACCTAATGCTATCCCTAAACTTATCCCTGACCCTAACCCTAAAACAAACAGTAACCCTAATCTAACCCTAACCCTAACATTAACCTAAACTTAACCCTACCCTAACCATAAACCTAAACCTAACACTCTAAACCTAACCTCTACCACTAACTATAAACCTACAACTAATCCTAACTCTTATCCTAACCCTCACCCTTAACCTAAACTTCACACTAACCCTAAACCTACCCCTAACCTTAAACATAAACCCTAATCCTAACCCGAACCCTAAAACTAACCTGAACACTAACCTGAACACAAACCCAAACTGTAGCCCTAACCCAAAAAATAACCCTCACCCTATCCTAAACTTCATCCACACCCTAACCCTAACCTTAACCCTAAACCTACACCAAACCCAAAACCTAACCCTAAACCTATCTCTAACCTTAATGCTAGTCCACAAGAACCCTGAACCTAACTCATACAATAGCCCTGAGCCTAACCCTAAACCTAATCCTAATCCTAATCCTAACCCTAGACCTAATCCTAACCATAACCCTAACTCTAACCTCGACCCTAAATAGAACACTAACTCTAACCCTAAACCTGAACCTAAACCTAAATCTTACCCTACACCTAACCCTAACTCTAACTCT
This sequence comes from Elephas maximus indicus, assembly GCF_024166365.1. Taxonomy (NCBI): domain Eukaryota; kingdom Metazoa; phylum Chordata; class Mammalia; order Proboscidea; family Elephantidae; genus Elephas; species Elephas maximus. The sequence goes on along the minus strand of NC_064846.1, from coordinate 118,588,880 downwards.
AACTCTAACCCTAATCATAATACTTACACTAAACTCTGACCTTAACTGTAAAACTAATCCCCAACCATAACCCTAACCCTAATGCTATCCCTAACCCTAACCCTAACACTAACCTGCACCCCTAAGCCCTAACAATAACCCTAACCCAAACCCTAACCCCTTACACCAAAACCTAACCCAAACCTTAACCCAAAATTTCACCCTAACTCTAACACTAACCCTAAACCTAATCATAAACCTAACCCTAACCCTAAACCAAACCTAACCATGACCCAAACCACAATGCCTAACCAGAATCCTCACCCAAATCCTAACCCTAAACTACACCTCTAACCCCTAACACCTTACCATAACCATAATCCTAACCCTGCCCAACCCTCACCCTAAATCTAACCCTCAGCCCAACCACAATGCCTAACACAAACCGGAACCCGAACCCTAACCGTAACACTAAACTTAACCCTGACCTAAAATCTAACCCTAACCCTACAACTAAACGGAACCCGTAAACTTAACCCGAAACATAACCTTAACACTAACCTGAAAACTAACCTAAACCTTCGCCATAACACTAACCCTAACCCTCACCCTATTTTAAACTTCACGCTATCCCTAACCTAAAGCAAACACTACCTATAAGCTTAACCCTACCCCTAAACCTAACCCTAACCTTAAGCTTGGCGCACCTGGAACCCTAAACCTAACCCTTAAAATAACTCTGACCCTAACCCTCAACCTAAACCTAATACTAATCCTAACCCTGACCCTAACCCTAACCTTACCTTTACCCTAACTTTAACGCTACCATAAACTTAAACCTAACCCTAACCCTAACCGTAACACTTGCACAAAACCCTCACCTTAACTGCAAACGTAACTCTAAATCTTACCCTAACCCTAAACTTAATCCTAAATATAACCCTGCCCTAAACCTAACTGAAACACTAACCCCTAACCCTAAGTCTAACACTAATCCTTAGCCTAAACCTAACCTTAAGCCTAAACCTAACCCTAACCACTTTCCCTAACTCTAACCCTAACCCTAACCCGAACCCTCACTCTTAACCAAAATTTCACCCGAAACATAACCCTAAACCTACCCTAACTTCATTCAAACTCTAATCCTAACCAAAACTAAAACTAACCCAACACCTAACTCGACCCCTCACACTAATCCTAAACCTAACCCTAACCCTGACCTTAGCCTGAACCCTAACCCCTAACCCTAACCCTCACACTTAACATAAACTTCATCCTAACCCTAACACTAAACATAACACTAAATCTCCCCCTAACCCTGACCCTAACCCTAATCCTAACCATAAACCTAACCCTAACCCGAACCTTAACCCTAACCCTGACCCTAACTCTTACTCTACCCCTAATCCTAATGCTAAAACTTACCCTAAACTCTCAGGTTAAATGAAAACCTAGCACTAGCCTCACCGTAACTTCTAAACCTAACCTCAACCCTTAACCTAACCCTCTCTCTAACGTTAACCTAGCCCAAACCCTAACCATGACTTAACCCTAACACTTACCCTAAACCAAACCCTCAATCTAACCTCAATTCTATACCTAATCCTAACCTTAAACCTAAAACTAACCCCTAAACCCTAACCCTAACCCTAAGCTCAACCCTCCCCCTTAACTTCAACTTCACCCTAACCCTAACCCTAAACTGAACCCTCACCCTCAATCTAACCCTAAACCAGACCCTAACCTTAACCCAAACACCTAACCCTAACGCTAACTCTAACACATCCTTAACCTAAACTTCACCTAAACCTAGCCTAACCTTAACCCTAAAACTAAACCTCACCCTAAACTATCCCCTCACTCTAGCACTAACTCTAAACCTAACCCTAACCGAAATACCCTAAAACATCAGCTTCACTGAAAACCTAACACTAACCCTCACACGAACCCCTAACCCTTTCCCTAAACCTAACCCTATCCCTAATACTAAGCCTAGCCCTGACTTAAAGAGAACCCTTATCCTAAGCCTAAACTTAACCCCAACCTTAACTCTATACTAACCCGAACACTAAACCTAACAATAACCCTAAACCTGACCCTCACCCTAAGCCTAAACCCTAGCACTCACTCTAACTGTAAGCCGAACCCTAACCCTAACCTAGCCCTACCCTTTACCGTAAACCCAGCCTTAACCCTAACCTTACCCCTACCCTGACCCTAAGCCTAAGCCTAAGCCTAACCCTAACACTAATCTTAACCCTAACTCTAACCTTAACCCTAAACCTTACCCTAACCCTCACTATTAACTGAAACTTCACCCTAACCCTAACCCTAACTCTAACTCTAACCCTAACACTTACCCTAAACCCTCACCTGAACTGTAAACCTAACCCTAACTCTCACACTAACCCCTAACCGTATCCCCAACCCTAAACCTAATGCTATCCCTAAACTTATCCCTGACCCTAACCCTAAAACAAACAGTAACCCTAATCTAACCCTAACCCTAACATTAACCTAAACTTAACCCTACCCTAACCATAAACCTAAACCTAACACTCTAAACCTAACCTCTACCACTAACTATAAACCTACAACTAATCCTAACTCTTATCCTAACCCTCACCCTTAACCTAAACTTCACACTAACCCTAAACCTACCCCTAACCTTAAACATAAACCCTAATCCTAACCCGAACCCTAAAACTAACCTGAACACTAACCTGAACACAAACCCAAACTGTAGCCCTAACCCAAAAAATAACCCTCACCCTATCCTAAACTTCATCCACACCCTAACCCTAACCTTAACCCTAAACCTACACCAAACCCAAAACCTAACCCTAAACCTATCTCTAACCTTAATGCTAGTCCACAAGAACCCTGAACCTAACTCATCCAATAGCTCTGAACCTAACCCTAAACCTAATCCTAATCCTAACCCTAGACCTAATCGTAACCATAACCCTAACTCTAACCTCGACCCTAAATAGAACACTAACTCTAACCCTAAACCTGAACCTAAACCTAAATCTTACCCTACACCTAACCCTAACCCTAACTCTAACTCTAACCCTAATCATAATACTTACACTAAACTCTGACCTTAACTGTAAAACTAATCCCCAACCCTAACCCTAATGCTATCCCTAACCCTAACCCTAACACTAACCTGCACCCCTAAGCCCTAACAATAGCCCTAAGCCCTAACAATAGCCCTATCCCAAACCCTAACCCCTTACACCAAAGCCTAACCCAAACCTTAACCCAAAATTTCACCCTAACTCTAACACTAACCCTAAACCTAATCATAAACCTAACCCTAACCCTAAACCAAACCTAACCATGACCCAAACCACAATGCCTAACCAGAATCCTCACCCAAATCCTAACCCTAAACTACACCTCTAACCCCTAACACCTTACCATAACCATAATCCTAACCCTACCCAACCCTCACCCTAAATCTAACCCTCAGCCCAACCACAATGCCTAACACAAACCGGAACCCTAACCCTAACCGTAACACTAAACTTAACCCTGACCTAAAATCTAACCCTAACCCTAAAACTAAACAGAACCCGTAAACTTAACCCGATACGTAACCTTAACACTAACCTGAAAACTAACCTAAACCTTCGCCATAACACTAACCCTAACCCTCACCCTATTTTAAACTTCACGCTATCCCTAACCTAAAGCAAACACTACCTATAAGCTTAACCCTACCCCTAAACCTAACCCTAACCTTAAGCTTGGCGCACCTGGAACCCTAAACCTAACCCTTAAAATAACTCTGACCCTAACCCTCAACCTAAACCTAATAGTAATCCTAACCCTGACCCTAACCCTAACCTTACCTTTACCCTAACTTTAACGCTACCATAAACTTAAACCTAACCCTAACCCTAACCGTAACACTTGCACAAAACCCTCACCTTAACTGCAAACGTAACTCTAAATCTTACCCTAACCCTAAACTTAATCCTAAATATAACCCTACCCTAAACCTAACTGAAACACTAACCCCTAACCCTAAGTCTAACACTAATCCTTAGCCTAAACCTAACCTTAAGCCTAAACCTAACCCTAACCACTTTCCCTAACTCTAACCCTAACCCTAACCCGAACCCTCACTCTTAACCAAAATTTCACCCGAAACATAACCCTAAACCTACCCTAACTTCATTCAAACTCTAATCCTAACCAAAACTAAAACTAACCCAACACCTAACTCGACCCCTCACACTAATCCTAAACCTAACCCTAACCCTGACCTTAGCCTGAACCCTAACCCCTAACCCTAACCCTCACACTTAACAGAAACTTCATCCGAACCCTAACACTAAACATAACACTAAATCTCCCCCTAACCCTGACCCTAACCCTAATCCTAACCATAAACCTAACCCTAACCCGAAACTTAACCCTAACCCTGACCCTAACTCTTACTCTAACCCTAATCCTAATGCTAAAACTTACCCTAAACTCTCAGGTTAAATGAAAACCTAGCACTAGCCCTCACCGTAACTTCTAAACCTAACCTCAACCCTTAACCTAACCCTCTCTCTAACGTTAACCTAGCCCAAACCCTAACCATGACTTAACCCTAACACTTACCCTAAACCAAACCCTCACTCTAACCTCAATTCTATACCTAATCCTAACCTTAAACCTAAAACTAACCCCTAGACCCTAACCCTAACCCTAAGCTCAACCCTCCCCCTTAACTTCAACTTCACCCTAACCCTAACCCTAAACTGAACCCTCACCCTCAATCTAACCCTAAACCAGACCCTAACCTTAACCCAAACACCTAACCCTAATGCTAACTCTAACACATCCTTAACCTAAACTTCACCTAAACCTAGCCTAACCTTAACCCTAAAACTAAACCTCACCCTAAACTATCCCCTCACTCTAGCACTAACTCTAAACCTAACCCTAACCGAAATACCCTAAAACATCAGCTTCACTGAAAACCTAACACTAACCCTCACACGAACCCCTAACCCTTTCCCTAAACCTAACCCTATCCCGAATACTAAGCCTAGCCCTGACTTAAAGAGAACCCTTATCCTAAGCCTAAACTTAACCCCAACCTTAACTCTATACTAACCCTAACACTAAACCTAACAATAACCCTAAACCTGACCCTCACCCTAAGCCTAAACCCTAGCACTCACTCTAACTGTAAGCCGGACCCTAACCCTAACCTAGCCCTACCCTTTACGGTAAACGCAGCCTTAACCCTAACCTTACCCCTACGCTGACCCTAAACCTAAGCCTACGCCTAACCCTAACACTAATCTTAACCCTAACTCTAACCTTAACCCTAAACCTTACCCTAACCCTCACTATTAACTGAAACTTCACCCTAACCCTATCCCTAACTCTAACTCTAACCCTAACCATAACACTTACCCTAAACCCTCACCTGAACTGTAAACCTAACCCTAACTCTCACACTAACCCCTAACCGTATCCCCAACCCTAAACCTAATGCTATCCCTAAACTTATCCCTGACCCTAACCCTAAAACAAACAGTAACCCTAATCTAACCCTAACCCTAACATTAACCTAAACTTAGCCCTACCCTAACCATAAACCTAAACCTAACACCCTAAACCTAACCTCTACCACTAACTATAAACCTACAACTAATCCTAACTCTTATCCTAACCCTCACCCTTAACCTAAACTTCACACTAACCCTAAACCTACCCCTAACCTTAAACATAAACCCTAATCCTAACCCGAACCCTAAAACTAACCTGAACACTAACCTGAACACAAACCCAAACTGTAGCCCTAACCCAAAAAATAACCCTCACCCTATCCTAAACTTCATCCACACCCTAACCCTAACCTTAACCCTAAACCTACACCAAACCCAAAACCTAACCCTAAACCTATCTCTAACCTTAATGCTAGTCCACAAGAACCCTGAACCTAACTCATACAATAGCCCTGAACCTAACTCATACAATAGCCCTGAACCTAACCCTAAACCTAATCCTAATCCTAACCCTAGACCTAATCGTAACCATAACCCTAACTCTAACCTCGACCCTAAATTGAACACTAACTCTAACCCTAAACCTGAACCTAAACCTAAATCTTACCCTACACCTAACCCTAACCCTAACTCTAACTCTAACCCTAATCATAATACTTACACTAAACTCTGACCTTAACTGTAAAACTAATCCCCAACCCTAACCCTAATGCTATCCCTAACCCTAACCCTAACACTAACCTGCACCCCTAAGCCCTAACAATAGCCCTAACCCAAACCCTAACCCCTTACACCAAAGCCTAACCCAAACCTTAACCCAAAATTTCACCCTAACTCTAACACTAACCCTAAACCTAATCATAAACCTAACCCTAACCCTAAACCAAACCTAACCATGACCCAAACCACAATTCCTAACCAGAATCCTCACCCAAATCCTAACCCTAAACTACACCTCTAACCCCTAACACCTTACCATAACCATAATCCTAACCCTACCCAACCCTCACCCTAAATCTAACCCTCAGCCCAACCACAATGCCTAACACAAACCGGAACCCTAACCCTAACCGTAACACTAAACTTAACCCTGACCTAAAATCTAACCCTAACCCTAAAACTAAACAGAACCCGTAAACTTAACCCGATACGTAACCTTAGCACTAACCTGAAAACTAACCTAAACCTTCGCCATAACACTAACCCTAACCCTCACCCTATTTTAAACTTCACGCTATCCCTAACCTAAAGCAAACACTACCTATAAGCTTAACCCTACCCCTAAACCTAACCCTAACCTTAAGCTTGGCGCACCTGGAACCCTAAACCTAACCCTTAAAATAACTCTGACCCTAACCCTCAACCTAAACCTAATAGTAATCCTAACCCTGACCCTAACCCTAACCTTACCTTTACCCTAACTTTAACGCTACCATAAACTTAAACCTAACCCTAACCCTAACCGTAACACTTGCACAAAACCCTCACCTTAACTGCAAATGTAACTCTAAATCTTACCCTAACCCTAAACTTAATCCTAAATATAACCCTACCCTAAACCTAACTGAAACACTAACCCCTAACCCTAAGTCTAACACTAATCCTTAGCCTAAACCTAACCTTAAGCCTAAACCTAACCCTAACCACTTTCCCTAACTCTAACCCTAACCCTAACCCGAACCCTCACTCTTAACCAAAATTTCACCCGAAACATAACCCTAAACCTACCCTAACTTCATTCAAACTCTAATCCTAACCAAAACTAAAACTAACCCAACACCTAACTCGACCCCTCACACTAATCCTAAACCTAACCCTAACCCTGACCTTAGCCTGAACCCTAACCCCTAACCCTAACCCTCACACTTAACAGAAACTTCATCCGAACCCTAACACTAAACATAACACTAAATCTCCCCCTAACCCTGACCCTAACCCTAATCCTAACCATAAACCTAACCCTAACCCGAAACTTAACCCTAACCCTGACCCTAACTCTTACTCTAACCCTAATCCTAATGCTAAAACTTACCCTAAACTCTCAGGTTAAATGAAAACCTAGCACTAGCCCTCACCGTAACTTCTAAACCTAACCTCAACTCTTAACCTAACCCTCTCTCTAACGTTAACCTAGCCCAAACCCTAACCATGACTTAACCCTAACACTTACCCTAAACCAAACCCTCACTCTAACCTCAATTCTATACCTAATCCTAACCTTAAACCTAAAACTAACCCCTAGACCCTAACCCTAACCCTAAGCTCAACCCTCCCCCTTAACTTCAACTTCACCCTAACCCTAACCCTAAACTGAACCCTCACCCTAAATCTAACCCTAAACCAGACCCTAACCTTAACCCAAACACCTAACCCTAACGCTAACTCTAACACATCCTTAACCTAAACTTCACCTAAACCTAGCCTAACCTTAACCCTAAAACTAAACCTCACCCTAAACTATCCCCTCACTCTAGCACTAACTCTAAACCTAACCCTAACCGAAATACCCTAAAACATCAGCTTCACTGAAAACCTAACAATAACCCTCACACGAACCCCTAACCCTTTCCCTAAACCTAACCCTATCCCTAATACTAAGCCTAGCCCTGACTTAAAGAGAACCCTTATCCTAAGCCTAAACTTAACCCCAACCTTAACTCTATACTAACCCTAACACTAAACCTAACAATAACCCTAAACCTGACCCTCACCCTAAGCCTAAACCCTAGCACTCACTCTAACTGTAAGCCGGACCCTAACCCTAACCTATCCCTACCCTTTACGGTAAACGCAGCCTTAACCCTAACCTTACCCCTACGCTGACCCTAAACCTAAGCCTACGCCTAACCCTAACACTAATCTTAACCCTAACTCTAACCTTAACCCTAAACCTTACCCTAACCCTCACTATTAACTGAAACTTCACCCTAACCCTAACCCTAACTCTAACTCTAACCCTAACCCTAACACTTACCCTAAACCCTCACCTGAACTGTAAACCTAACCCTAACTCTCACACTAACCCCTAACCGTATCCCCAACCCTAAACCTAATGCTATCCCTAAACTTATCCCTGACCCTAACCCTAAAACAAACCGTAACCCTAATCTAACCCTAACCCTAACATTAACCTAAACTTAACCCTACCCTAACCATAAACCTAAACCTAACACCCTAAACCTAACCTCTACCACTAACTATAAACCTACAACTAATCCTAACTCTTATCCTAACCCTCACCCTTAACCTAAACTTCACACTAACCCTAAACCTACCCCAACCTTAAACATAAACCCTAATCCTAACCCGAACCCTAAAACTAACCTGAACACTAACCTGAACACAAACCCAAACTGTAGCCCTAACCCAAAAAATAACCCTCACCCTATCCTAAACTTCATCCACACCCTAACCCTAACCTTAACCCTAAACCTACACCAAACCCAAAACCTAACCCTAAACCTATCTCTAACCTTAATGCTAGTCCACAAGAACCCTGAACCTAACTCATACAATAGCCCTGAACCTAACTCATACAATAGCCCTGAACCTAACCCTAAACCTAATCCTAATCCTAACCCTAGACCTAATCGTAACCATAACCCTAACTCTAACCTCGACCCTAAATTGAACACTAACTCTAACCCTAAACCTGAACCTAAACCTAAATCTTACCCTACACCTAACCCTAACCCTAACTCTAACTCTAACCCTAATCATAATACTTACACTAAACTCTGACCTTAACTGTAAAACTAATCCCCAACCCTAACCCTAATGCTATCCCTAACCCTAACCCTAACACTAACCTGCACCCCTAAGCCCTAACAATAGCCCTAAGCCCTAACAATAGCCCTATCCCAAACCCTAACCCCTTACACCAAAGCCTAACCCAAACCTTAACCCAAAATTTCACCCTAACTCTAACACTAACCCTAAACCTAATCATAAACCTAACCCTAACCCTAAACCAAACCTAACCATGACCCAAACCACAATGCCTAACCAGAATCCTCACCCAAATCCTAACCCTAAACTACACCTCTAACCCCTAACACCTTACCATAACCATAATCCTAACCCTACCCAACCCTCACCCTAAATCTAACCCTCAGCCCAACCACAATGCCTAACACAAACCGGAACCCTAACCCTAACCGTAACACTAAACTTAACCCTGACCTAAAATCTAACCCTAACCCTAAAACTAAACAGAACCCGTAAACTTAACCCGATACGTAACCTTAACACTAACCTGAAAACTAACCTAAACCTTCGCCATAACACTAACCCTAACCCTCACCCTATTTTAAACTTCACGCTATCCCTAACCTAAAGCAAACACTACCTATAAGCTTAACCCTACCCCTAAACCTAACCCTAACCTTAAGCTTGGCGCACCTGGAACCCTAAACCTAACCCTTAAAATAACTCTGACCCTAACCCTCAACCTAAACCTAATAGTAATCCTAACCCTGACCCTAACCCTAACCTTACCTTTACCCTAACTTTAACGCTACCATAAACTTAAACCTAACCCTAACCCTAACCGTAACACTTGCACAAAACCCTCACCTTAACTGCAAACGTAACTCTAAATCTTACCCTAACCCTAAACTTAATCCTAAATATAACCCTACCCTAAACCTAACTGAAACACTAACCCCTAACCCTAAGTCTAACACTAATCCTTAGCCTAAACCTAACCTTAAGCCTAAACCTAACCCTAACCACTTTCCCTAACTCTAACCCTAACCCTAACCCGAACCCTCACTCTTAACCAAAATTTCACCCGAAACATAACCCTAAACCTACCCTAACTTCATTCAAACTCTAATCCTAACCAAAACTAAAACTAACCCAACACCTAACTCGACCCCTCACACTAATCCTAAACCTAACCCTAACCCTGACCTTAGCCTGAACCCTAACCCCTAACCCTAACCCTCACACTTAACAGAAACTTCATCCGAACCCTAACACTAAACATAACACTAAATCTCCCCCTAACCCTGACCCTAACCCTAATCCTAACCATAAACCTAACCCTAACCCGAAACTTAACCCTAACCCTGACCCTAACTCTTACTCTAACCCTAATCCTAATGCTAAAACTTACCCTAAACTCTCAGGTTAAATGAAAACCTAGCACTAGCCCTCACCGTAACTTCTAAACCTAACCTCAACCCTTAACCTAACCCTCTCTCTAACGTTAACCTAGCCCAAACCCTAACCATGACTTAACCCTAACACTTACCCTAAACCAAACCCTCACTCTAACCTCAATTCTATACCTAATCCTAACCTTAAACCTAAAACTAACCCCTAGACCCTAACCCTAACCCTAAGCTCAACCCTCCCCCTTAACTTCAACTTCACCCTAACCCTAACCCTAAACTGAACCCTCACCCTCAATCTAACCCTAAACCAGACCCTAACCTTAACCCAAACACCTAACCCTAATGCTAACTCTAACACATCCTTAACCTAAACTTCACCTAAACCTAGCCTAACCTTAACCCTAAAACTAAACCTCACCCTAAACTATCCCCTCACTCTAGCACTAACTCTAAACCTAACCCTAACCGAAATACCCTAAAACATCAGCTTCACTGAAAACCTAACACTAACCCTCACACGAACCCCTAACCCTTTCCCTAAACCTAACCCTATCCCGAATACTAAGCCTAGCCCTGACTTAAAGAGAACCCTTATCCTAAGCCTAAACTTAACCCCAACCTTAACTCTATACTAACCCTAACACTAAACCTAACAATAACCCTAAACCTGACCCTCACCCTAAGCCTAAACCCTAGCACTCACTCTAACTGTAAGCCGGACCCTAACCCTAACCTAGCCCTACCCTTTACGGTAAACGCAGCCTTAACCCTAACCTTACCCCTACGCTGACCCTAAACCTAAGCCTACGCCTAACCCTAACACTAATCTTAACCCTAACTCTAACCTTAACCCTAAACCTTACCCTAACCCTCACTATTAACTGAAACTTCACCCTAACCCTATCCCTAACTCTAACTCTAACCCTAACCATAACACTTACCCTAAACCCTCACCTGAACTGTAAACCTAACCCTAACTCTCACACTAACCCCTAACCGTATCCCCAACCCTAAACCTAATGCTATCCCTAAACTTATCCCTGACCCTAACCCTAAAACAAACAGTAACCCTAATCTAACCCTAACCCTAACATTAACCTAAACTTAGCCCTACCCTAACCATAAACCTAAACCTAACACCCTAAACCTAACCTCTACCACTAACTATAAACCTACAACTAATCCTAACTCTTATCCTAACCCTCACCCTTAACCTAAACTTCACACTAACCCTAAACCTACCCCTAACCTTAAACATAAACCCTAATCCTAACCCGAACCCTAAAACTAACCTGAACACTAACCTGAACACAAACCCAAACTGTAGCCCTAACCCAAAAAATAACCCTCACCCTATCCTTAACTTCATCCACACCCTAACCCTAACCTTAACCCTAAACCTACACCAAACCCAAAACCTAACCCTAAACCTATCTCTAACCTTAATGCTAGTCCACAAGAACCCTGAACCTAACTCATACAATAGCCCTGAACCTAACTCATACAATAGCCCTGAACCTAACCCTAAACCTAATCCTAATCCTAACCCTAGACCTAATCGTAACCATAACCCTAACTCTAACCTCGACCCTAAATTGAACACTAACTCTAACCCTAAACCTGAACCTAAACCTAAATCTTACCCTACACCTAACCCTAACCCTAACTCTAACTCTAACCCTAATCATAATACTTACACTAAACTCTGACCTTAACTGTAAAACTAATCCCCAACCCTAACCCTAATGCTATCCCTAACCCTAACCCTAACACTAACCTGCACCCCTAAGCCCTAACAATAGCCCTAACCCAAACCCTAACCCCTTACACCAAAGCCTAACCCAAACCTTAACCCAAAATTTCACCCTAACTCTAACACTAACCCTAAACCTAATCATAAACCTAACCCTAACCCTAAACCAAACCTAACCATGACCCAAACCACAATTCCTAACCAGAATCCTCACCCAAATCCTAACCCTAAACTACACCTCTAACCCCTAACACCTTACCATAACCATAATCCTAACCCTACCCAACCCTCACCCTAAATCTAACCCTCAGCCCAACCACAATGCCTAACACAAACCGGAACCCTAACCCTAACCGTAACACTAAACTTAACCCTGACCTAAAATCTAACCCTAACCCTAAAACTAAACAGAACCCGTAAACTTAACCCGATACGTAACCTTAGCACTAACCTGAAAACTAACCTAAACCTTCGCCATAACACTAACCCTAACCCTCACCCTATTTTAAACTTCACGCTATCCCTAACCTAAAGCAAACACTACCTATAAGCTTAACCCTACCCCTAAACCTAACCCTAACCTTAAGCTTGGCGCACCTGGAACCCTAAACCTAACCCTTAAAATAACTCTGACCCTAACCCTCAACCTAAACCTAATAGTAATCCTAACCCTGACCCTAACCCTAACCTTACCTTTACCCTAACTTTAACGCTACCATAAACTTAAACCTAACCCTAACCCTAACCGTAACACTTGCACAAAACCCTCACCTTAACTGCAAATGTAACTCTAAATCTTACCCTAACCCTAAACTTAATCCTAAATATAACCCTACCCTAAACCTAACTGAAACACTAACCCCTAACCCTAAGTCTAACACTAATCCTTAGCCTAAACCTAACCTTAAGCCTAAACCTAACCCTAACCACTTTCCCTAACTCTAACCCTAACCCTAACCCGAACCCTCACTCTTAACCAAAATTTCACCCGAAACATAACCCTAAACCTACCCTAACTTCATTCAAACTCTAATCCTAACCAAAACTAAAACTAACCCAACACCTAACTCGACCCCTCACACTAATCCTAAACCTAACCCTAACCCTGACCTTAGCCTGAACCCTAACCCCTAACCCTAACCCTCACACTTAACAGAAACTTCATCCGAACCCTAACACTAAACATAACACTAAATCTCCCCCTAACCCTGACCCTAACCCTAATCCTAACCATAAACCTAACCCTAACCCGAAACTTAACCCTAACCCTGACCCTAACTCTTACTCTAACCCTAATCCTAATGCTAAAACTTACCCTAAACTCTCAGGTTAAATGAAAACCTAGCACTAGCCCTCACCGTAACTTCTAAACCTAACCTCAACTCTTAACCTAACCCTCTCTCTAACGTTAACCTAGCCCAAACCCTAACCATGACTTAACCCTAACACTTACCCTAAACCAAACCCTCACTCTAACCTCAATTCTATACCTAATCCTAACCTTAAACCTAAAACTAACCCCTAGACCCTAACCCTAACCCTAAGCTCAACCCTCCCCCTTAACTTCAACTTCACCCTAACCCTAACCCTAAACTGAACCCTCACCCTAAATCTAACCCTAAACCAGACCCTAACCTTAACCCAAACACCTAACCCTAACGCTAACTCTAACACATCCTTAACCTAAACTTCACCTAAACCTAGCCTAACCTTAACCCTAAAACTAAACCTCACCCTAAACTATCCCCTCACTCTAGCACTAACTCTAAACCTAACCCTAACCGAAATACCCTAAAACATCAGCTTCACTGAAAACCTAACAATAACCCTCACACGAACCCCTAACCCTTTCCCTAAACCTAACCCTATCCCTAATACTAAGCCTAGCCCTGACTTAAAGAGAACCCTTATCCTAAGCCTAAACTTAACCCCAACCTTAACTCTATACTAACCCTAACACTAAACCTAACAATAACCCTAAACCTGACCCTCACCCTAAGCCTAAACCCTAGCACTCACTCTAACTGTAAGCCGGACCCTAACCCTAACCTATCCCTACCCTTTACGGTAAACGCAGCCTTAACCCTAACCTTACCCCTACGCTGACCCTAAACCTAAGCCTACGCCTAACCCTAACACTAATCTTAACCCTAACTCTAACCTTAACCCTAAACCTTACCCTAACCCTCACTATTAACTGAAACTTCACCCTAACCCTAACCCTAACTCTAACTCTAACCCTAACCCTAACACTTACCCTAAACCCTCACCTGAACTGTAAACCTAACCCTAACTCTCACACTAACCCCTAACCGTATCCCCAACCCTAAACCTAATGCTATCCCTAAACTTATCCCTGACCCTAACCCTAAAACAAACCGTAACCCTAATCTAACCCTAACCCTAACATTAACCTAAACTTAACCCTACCCTAACCATAAACCTAAACCTAACACCCTAAACCTAACCTCTACCACTAACTATAAACCTACAACTAATCCTAACTCTTATCCTAACCCTCACCCTTAACCTAAACTTCACACTAACCCTAAACCTACCCCAACCTTAAACATAAACCCTAATCCTAACCCGAACCCTAAAACTAACCTGAACACTAACCTGAACACAAACCCAAACTGTAGCCCTAACCCAAAAAATAACCCTCACCCTATCCTAAACTTCATCCACACCCTAACCCTAACCTTAACCCTAAACCTACACCAAACCCAAAACCTAACCCTAAACCTATCTCTAACCTTAATGCTAGTCCACAAGAACCCTGAACCTAACTCATACAATAGCCCTGAACCTAACTCATACAATAGCCCTGAACCTAACCCTAAACCTAATCCTAATCCTAACCCTAGACCTAATCGTAACCATAACCCTAACTCTAACCTCGACCCTAAATTGAACACTAACTCTAACCCTAAACCTGAACCTAAACCTAAATCTTACCCTACACCTAACCCTAACCCTAACTCTAACTCTAACCCTAATCATAATACTTACACTAAACTCTGACCTTAACTGTAAAACTAATCCCCAACCCTAACCCTAATGCTATCCCTAACCCTAACCCTAACACTAACCTGCACCCCTAAGCCCTAACAATAGCCCTAACCCAAACCCTAACCCCTTACACCAAAGCCTAACCCAAACCTTAACCCAAAATTTCACCCTAACTCTAACACTAACCCTAAACCTAATCATAAACCTAACCCTAACCCTAAACCAAACCTAACCATGACCCAAACCACAATTCCTAACCAGAATCCTCACCCAAATCCTAACCCTAAACTACACCTCTAACCCCTAACACCTTACCATAACCATAATCCTAACCCTACCCAACCCTCACCCTAAATCTAACCCTCAGCCCAACCACAATGCCTAACACAAACCGGAACCCTAACCCTAACCGTAACACTAAACTTAACCCTGACCTAAAATCTAACCCTAACCCTAAAACTAAACAGAACCCGTAAACTTAACCCGATACGTAACCTTAGCACTAACCTGAAAACTAACCTAAACCTTCGCCATAACACTAACCCTAACCCTCACCCTATTTTAAACTTCACGCTATCCCTAACCTAAAGCAAACACTACCTATAAGCTTAACCCTACCCCTAAACCTAACCCTAACCTTAAGCTTGGCGCACCTGGAACCCTAAACCTAACCCTTAAAATAACTCTGACCCTAACCCTCAACCTAAACCTAATAGTAATCCTAACCCTGACCCTAACCCTAACCTTACCTTTACCCTAACTTTAACGCTACCATAAACTTAAACCTAACCCTAACCCTAACCGTAACACTTGCACAAAACCCTCACCTTAACTGCAAATGTAACTCTAAATCTTACCCTAACCCTAAACTTAATCCTAAATATAACCCTACCCTAAACCTAACTGAAACACTAACCCCTAACCCTAAGTCTAACACTAATCCTTAGCCTAAACCTAACCTTAAGCCTAAACCTAACCCTAACCACTTTCCCTAACTCTAACCCTAACCCTAACCCGAACCCTCACTCTTAACCAAAATTTCACCCGAAACATAACCCTAAACCTACCCTAACTTCATTCAAACTCTAATCCTAACCAAAACTAAAACTAACCCAACACCTAACTCGACCCCTCACACTAATCCTAAACCTAACCCTAACCCTGACCTTAGCCTGAACCCTAACCCCTAACCCTAACCCTCACACTTAACAGAAACTTCATCCGAACCCTAACACTAAACATAACACTAAATCTCCCCCTAACCCTGACCCTAACCCTAATCCTAACCATAAACCTAACCCTAACCCGAAACTTAACCCTAACCCTGACCCTAACTCTTACTCTAACCCTAATCCTAATGCTAAAACTTACCCTAAACTCTCAGGTTAAATGAAAACCTAGCACTAGCCCTCACCGTAACTTCTAAACCTAACCTCAACTCTTAACCTAACCCTCTCTCTAACGTTAACCTAGCCCAAACCCTAACCATGACTTAACCCTAACACTTACCCTAAACCAAACCCTCACTCTAACCTCAATTCTATACCTAATCCTAACCTTAAACCTAAAACTAACCCCTAGACCCTAACCCTAACCCTAAGCTCAACCCTCCCCCTTAACTTCAACTTCACCCTAACCCTAACCCTAAACTGAACCCTCACCCTAAATCTAACCCTAAACCAGACCCTAACCTTAACCCAAACACCTAACCCTAACGCTAACTCTAACACATCCTTAACCTAAACTTCACCTAAACCTAGCCTAACCTTAACCCTAAAACTAAACCTCACCCTAAACTATCCCCTCACTCTAGCACTAACTCTAAACCTAACCCTAACCGAAATACCCTAAAACATCAGCTTCACTGAAAACCTAACAATAACCCTCACACGAACCCCTAACCCTTTCCCTAAACCTAACCCTATCCCTAATACTAAGCCTAGCCCTGACTTAAAGAGAACCCTTATCCTAAGCCTAAACTTAACCCCAACCTTAACTCTATACTAACCCTAACACTAAACCTAACAATAACCCTAAACCTGACCCTCACCCTAAGCCTAAACCCTAGCACTCACTCTAACTGTAAGCCGGACCCTAACCCTAACCTATCCCTACCCTTTACGGTAAACGCAGCCTTAACCCTAACCTTACCCCTACGCTGACCCTAAACCTAAGCCTACGCCTAACCCTAACACTAATCTTAACCCTAACTCTAACCTTAACCCTAAACCTTACCCTAACCCTCACTATTAACTGAAACTTCACCCTAACCCTAACCCTAACTCTAACTCTAACCCTAACCCTAACACTTACCCTAAACCCTCACCTGAACTGTAAACCTAACCCTAACTCTCACACTAACCCCTAACCGTATCCCCAACCCTAAACCTAATGCTATCCCTAAACTTATCCCTGACCCTAACCCTAAAACAAACCGTAACCCTAATCTAACCCTAACCCTAACATTAACCTAAACTTAACCCTACCCTAACCATAAACCTAAACCTAACACCCTAAACCTAACCTCTACCACTAACTATAAACCTACAACTAATCCTAACTCTTATCCTAACCCTCACCCTTAACCTAAACTTCACACTAACCCTAAACCTACCCCAACCTTAAACATAAACCCTAATCCTAACCCGAACCCTAAAACTAACCTGAACACTAACCTGAACACAAACCCAAACTGTAGCCCTAACCCAAAAAATAACCCTCACCCTATCCTAAACTTCATCCACACCCTAACCCTAACCTTAACCCTAAACCTACACCAAACCCAAAACCTAACCCTAAACCTATCTCTAACCTTAATGCTAGTCCACAAGAACCCTGAACCTAACTCATCCAATAGCTCTGAACCTAACCCTAAACCTAATCCTAATCCTAACCCTAGACCTAATCGTAACCATAACCCTAACTCTAACCTCGACCCTAAATAGAACACTAACTCTAACCCTAAACCTGAACCTAAACCTAAATCTTACCCTACACCTAACCCTAACCCTAACTCTAACTCTAACCCTAATCATAATACTTACACTAAACTCTGACCTTAACTGTAAAACTAATCCCCAACCCTAACCCTAATGCTATCCCTAACCCTAACCCTAACACTAACCTGCACCCCTAAGCCCTAACAATAGCCCTAACCCAAACCCTAACCCCTTACACCAAAGCCTAACCCAAACCTTAACCCAAAATTTCACCCTAACTCTAACACTAACCCTAAACCTAATCATAAACCTAACCCTAACCCTAAACCAAACCTAACCATGACCCAAACCACAATGCCTAACCAGAATCCTCACCCAAATCCTAACCCTAAACTACACCTCTAACCCCTAACACCTTACCATAACCATAATCCTAACCCTACCCAACCCTCACCCTAAATCTAACCCTCAGCCCAACCACAATGCCTAACACAAACCGGAACCCTAACCCTAACCGTAACACTAAACTTAACCCTGACCTAAAATCTAACCCTAACCCTAAAACTAAACAGAACCCGTAAACTTAACCCGATACGTAACCTTAACACTAACCTGAAAACTAACCTAAACCTTCGCCATAACACTAACCCTAACCCTCACCCTATTTTAAACTTCACGCTATCCCTAACCTAAAGCAAACACTACCTATAAGCTTAACCCTACCCCTAAACCTAACCCTAACCTTAACCTTGGCGCACCTGGAACCCTAAACCTAACCCTTAAAATAACTCTGACCCTAACCCTCAACCTAAACCTAATAGTAATCCTAACCCTGACCCTAACCCTAACCTTACCTTTACCCTAACTTTAACGCTACCATAAACTTAAACCTAACCCTAACCCTAACCGTAACACTTGCACAAAACCCTCACCTTAACTGCAAACGTAACTCTAAATCTTACCCTAACCCTAAACTTAATCCTAAATATAACCCTACCCTAAACCTAACTGAAACACTAACCCCTAACCCTAAGTCTAACACTAATCCTTAGCCTAAACCTAACCTTAAGCCTAAACCTAACCCTAACCACTTTCCCTAACTCTAATCCTAACCCTAACCCGAACCCTCACTCTTAACCAAAATTTCACCCGAAACATAACCCTAAACCTACCCTAACTTCATTCAAACTCTAATCCTAACCAAAACTAAAACTAACCCAACACCTAACTCGACCCCTCACACTAATCCTAAACCTAACCCTAACCCTGACCTTAGCCTGAACCCTAACCCCTAACCCTAACCCTCACACTTAACAGAAACTTCATCCGAACCCTAACACTAAACATAACACTAAATCTCCCCCTAACCCTGACCCTAACCCTAATCCTAACCATAAACCTAACCCTAACCCGAAACTTAACCCTAACCCTGACCCTAACTCTTACTCTAACCCTAATCCTAATGCTAAAACTTACCCTAAACTCTCAGGTTAAATGAAAACCTAGCACTAGCCCTCACCGTAACTTCTAAACCTAACCTCAACTCTTAACCTAACCCTCTCTCTAACGTTAACCTAGCCCAAACCCTAACCATGACTTAACCCTAACACTTACCCTAAACCAAACCCTCACTCTAACCTCAATTCTATACCTAATCCTAACCTTAAACCTAAAACTAACCCCTAAACCCTAACCCTAACCCTAAGCTCAACCCTCCCCCTTAACTTCAACTTCACCCTAACCCTAACCCTAAACTGAACCCTCACCCTAAATCTAACCCTAAACCAGACCCTAACCTTAACCCAAACACCTAACCCTAACGCTAACTCTAACACATCCTTAACCTAAACTTCACCTAAACCTAGCCTAACCTTAACCCTAAAACTAAACCTCACCCTAAACTATCCCCTCACTCTAGCACTAACTCTAAACCTAACCCTAACCGAAATACCCTAAAACATCAGCTTCACTGAAAACCTAACAATAACCCTCACACGAACCCCTAACCCTTTCCCTAAACCTAACCCTATCCCTAATACTAAGCCTAGCCCTGACTTAAAGAGAACCCTTATCCTAAGCCTAAACTTAACCCCAACCTTAACTCTATACTAACCCGAACACTAAACCAAACAATACCCCTAAACCTGACCCTCACCCTAAGCCTAAACCCTAGCACTCACTCTAACTGTAAAACGAACCCTAACCCTAACCTAGCCCTACCCTTTACCGTAAACCCAGCCTTAACCCTAACCTTACCCCTACCCTGACCCTAAGCCTAAGCCTAAGCCTAACCCTAACACTAATCTTAACCCTAACTCTAACCTTAACCCTAAACCTTACCCTAACCCTCACTATTAACTGAAACTTCACCCTAACCCTAACCCTAACTCTAACTCTAACCCTAACCCTAACACTTACCCTAAACCCTCACCTGAACTGTAAACCTAACCCTAACTCTCACACTAACCCCTAACCGTATCCCCAACCCTAAACCTAATGCTATCCCTAAACTTATCCCTGACCCTAACCCTAAAACAAACCGTAACCCTAATCTAACCCTAACCCTAACATTAACCTAAACTTAACCCTACCCTAACCATAAACCTAAACCTAACACCCTAAACCTAACCTCTACCACTAACTATAAACCTACAACTAATCCTAACTCTTATCCTAACCCTCACCCTTAACCTAAACTTCACACTAACCCTAAACCTACCCCTAACCTTAAACATAAACCCTAATCCTAACCCGAACCCTAAAACTAACCTGAACACTAACCTGAACACAAACCCAAACTGTAGCCCTAACCCAAAAAATAACCCTCACCCTATCCTAAACTTCATCCACACCCTAACCCTAACCTTAACCCTAAACCTACACCAAACCCAAAACCTAACCCTAAACCTATCTCTAACCTTAATGCTAGTCCACAAGAACCCTGAACCTAACTCATACAATAGCCCTGAACCTAACCCTAATCCTAATCCTAATCCTAATGCTAACCCTAGACCTAATCGTAACCATAACCCTAACTCTAACCTCGACCCTAAATAGAACACTAACTCTAACCCTAAACCTGAACCTAAACCTAAATCTTACCCTACACCTAACCCTAACCCTAACTCTAACTCTAACCCTAATCATAATACTTACACTAAACTCTGACCTTAACTGTAAAACTAATCGCCAACCATAACCCTAACCCTAATGCTATCCCTAACCCTAACCCTAACACTAACCTGCACCCCTAAGCCCTAACAATAACCCTAACCCAAACCCTAACCCCTTACACCAAAACCTAACCCAAACCTTAACCCAAAATTTCACCCTAACTCTAACACTAAACCCTAAACCTAATCATAAACCTAACCCTAACCCTAAACCAAACCTAACCATGACCCAAACCACAATGCCTAACCAGAATCCTCACCCAAATCCTAACCCTAAACTACACCTCTAACCCCTAACACCTTACCATAACCATAATCCTAACCCTACCCAACCCTCACCCTAAATCTAACCCTCAGCCCAACCACAATGCCTAACACAAACCGGAACCCTAACCCTAACCGTAACACTAAACTTAACCCTGACCTAAAATCGAACCCTAACCCTAAAACTAAACAGAACCCGTAAACTTAACCCGAAACATAACCTTAACACTAACCTGAAAACTAACCTAAACCTTCGCCATAACACTAACCCTAACCCTCACCCTATTTTAAACTTCACGCTATCCCTAACCTAAAGCAAACACTACCTATAAGCTTAACCCTACCCCTAAACCTAACCCTAACCTTAACCTTGGCGCACCTGGAACCCTAAGCCTAACCCTTAAAATAACTCTGACCCTAACCCTCAACCTCAACCTAATACTAATCCTAACCCTGACCCTAACCCTAACCTTACCTTTACCCTAACTTTAACGCTACCATAAACGTAAACCTAACCCTAACCCTAACCGTAACACTTGCACAAAACCCTCACCTTAACTGCAAACGTAACTCTAAATCTTACCCTAACCCTAAACTTAATCCTAAATATAACCCTGCCCTAAACCTAACTGAAACACTAACCCCGAACCCTAAGTCTAACACTAATCCTTAGCCTAAACCTAACCTTAAGCCTAAACCTAACCCTAACCACTTTCCCTAACTCTAACCCTAACCCTAACCCGAACCCTCACTCTTAACCAAAATTTCACCCGAAACATAACCCTAAACCTACCCTAACTTCATTCAAACTCTAATCCTAACCAAAACTAAAACTAACCCAACACCTAACTCGACCCCTAACACTAATCCTAATCCTAAACCTAACCCTAACCCTGACCTTAACCTGAACCCTAACCCCTAACCCTAACCCTCACACTTAACATAAACTTCATCCTAACCCTAACACTAAACATAACACTAAATCTCCCCCTAACCCTGACCCTAACCCTAATCCTAACCATAAACCTAACCCTAACCCGAACCTTAACCCTAACCCTGACCTTAACTCTTACTCTAACCCTAATCCTAATGCTAAAACTTACCCTAAACTCTCAGGTTAAATGAAAACCTAGCACTAGCCCTCACCGTAACTTCTAAACCTAACCTCAACCCTTAACCTAACCCTCTCTCTAACGTTAACCTAGCCCAAACCCTAACCATGACTTAACCCTAACACTTACCCTAAACCAAACCCTCAATCTAACCTCAATTCTATACCTAATCCTAACCTTAAACCTAAAACTAACCCCTAAACCCTAACCCTAACCCTAAGCTCAACCCTCCCCCTTAACTTCAACTTCACCCTAACCCTAACCCTAAACTGAACCCTCACCCTAAATCTAACCCTAAACCAGACCCTAACCTTAACCCAAACACCTAACCCTAACGCTAACTCTAACACATCCTTAACCTAAACTTCACCCTAAACCCAGCCTAACCTTAACCCTAAAACTAAACCTAACCCTCACTATTAACTGAAACTTCACCCTAACCCTAACCCTAACTCTAACTCTAACCCTAACCCTAACACTTACCCTAAACCCTCACCTGAACTGTAAACCTAACCCTAACTCTCACACTAACCCCTAACCGTATCCCCAACCCTAAACCTAATGCTATCCCTAAACTTATCCCTGACCCTAACCCTAAAACAAACCGTAACCCTAATCTAACCCTAACCCTAACATTAACCTAAACTTAACCCTACCCTAACCATAAACCTAAACCTAACACCCTAAACCTAACCTCTACCACTAACTATAAACCTACAACTAATCCTAACTCTTATCCTAACCCTCACCCTTAACCTAAACTTCACACTAACCCTAAACCTACCCCTAACCTTAAACATAAACCCTAATCCTAACCCGAACCCTAAAACTAACCTGAACACTAACCTGAACACAAACCCAAACTGTAGCCCTAACCCAAAAAATAACCCTCACCCTATCCTAAACTTCATCCACACCCTAACCCTAACCTTAACCCTAAACCTACACCAAACCCAAAACCTAACCCTAAACCTATCTCTAACCTTAATGCTAGTCCACAAGAACCCTGAACCTAACTCATACAATAGCCCTGAACCTAACCCTAAACCTAATCCTAATCCTAATCCTAACCCTAGACCTAATCGTAACCATAACCCTAACTCTAACCTCGACCCTAAATAGAACACTAACTCTAACCCTAAACCTGAACCTAAACCTAAATCTTACCCTACACCTAACCCTAACCCTAACTCTAACTCTAACCCTAATCATAATACTTACACTAAACTCTGACCTTAACTGTAAAACTAATCGCCAACCATAACCCTAACCCTAATGCTATCCCTAACCCTAACCCTAACACTAACCTGCACCCCTAAGCCCTAACAATAACCCTAACCCAAACCCTAACCCCTTACACCAAAACCTAACCCAAACCTTAACCCAAAATTTCACCCTAACTCTAACACTAAACCCTAAACCTAATCATAAACCTAACCCTAACCCTAAACCAAACCTAACCATGACCCAAACCACAATGCCTAACCAGAATCCTCACCCAAATCCTAACCCTAAACTACACCTCTAACCCCTAACACCTTACCATAACCATAATCCTAACCCTACCCAACCCTCACCCTAAATCTAACCCTCAGCCCAACCACAATGCCTAACACAAACCGGAACCCTAACCCTAACCGTAACACTAAACTTAACCCTGACCTAAAATCGAACCCTAACCCTAAAACTAAACAGAACCCGTAAACTTAACCCGAAACATAACCTTAACACTAACCTGAAAACTAACCTAAACCTTCGCCATAACACTAACCCTAACCCTCACCCTATTTTAAACTTCACGCTATCCCTAACCTAAAGCAAACACTACCTATAAGCTTAACCCTACCCCTAAACCTAACCCTAACCTTAACCTTGGCGCACCTGGAACCCTAAGCCTAACCCTTAAAATAACTCTGACCCTAACCCTCAACCTCAACCTAATACTAATCCTAACCCTGACCCTAACCCTAACCTTACCTTTACCCTAACTTTAACGCTACCATAAACGTAAACCTAACCCTAACCCTAACCGTAACACTTGCACAAAACCCTCACCTTAACTGCAAACGTAACTCTAAATCTTACCCTAACCCTAAACTTAATCCTAAATATAACCCTGCCCTAAACCTAACTGAAACACTAACCCCGAACCCTAAGTCTAACACTAATCCTTAGCCTAAACCTAACCTTAAGCCTAAACCTAACCCTAACCACTTTCCCTAACTCTAACCCTAACCCTAACCCGAACCCTCACTCTTAACCAAAATTTCACCCGAAACATAACCCTAAACCTACCCTAACTTCATTCAAACTCTAATCCTAACCAAAACTAAAACTAACCCAACACCTAACTCGACCCCTAACACTAATCCTAATCCTAAACCTAACCCTAACCCTGACCTTAACCTGAACCCTAACCCCTAACCCTAACCCTCACACTTAACATAAACTTCATCCTAACCCTAACACTAAACATAACACTAAATCTCCCCCTAACCCTGACCCTAACCCTAATCCTAACCATAAACCTAACCCTAACCCGAACCTTAACCCTAACCCTGACCTTAACTCTTACTCTAACCCTAATCCTAATGCTAAAACTTACCCTAAACTCTCAGGTTAAATGAAAACCTAGCACTAGCCCTCACCGTAACTTCTAAACCTAACCTCAACCCTTAACCTAACCCTCTCTCTAACGTTAACCTAGCCCAAACCCTAACCATGACTTAACCCTAACACTTACCCTAAACCAAACCCTCAATCTAACCTCAATTCTATACCTAATCCTAACCTTAAACCTAAAACTAACCCCTAAACCCTAACCCTAACCCTAAGCTCAACCCTCCCCCTTAACTTCAACTTCACCCTAACCCTAACCCTAAACTGAACCCTCACCCTAAATCTAACCCTAAACCAGACCCTAACCTTAACCCAAACACCTAACCCTAACGCTAACTCTAACACATCCTTAACCTAAACTTCACCCTAAACCCAGCCTAACCTTAACCCTAAAACTAAACCTAACCCTCACTATTAACTGAAACTTCACCCTAACCCTAACCCTAACTCTAACTCTAACCCTAACCCTAACACTTACCCTAAACCCTCACCTGAACTGTAAACCTAACCCTAACTCTCACACTAACCCCTAACCGTATCCCCAACCCTAAACCTAATGCTATCCCTAAACTTATCCCTGACCCTAACCCTAAAACAAACCGTAACCCTAATCTAACCCTAACCCTAACATTAACCTAAACTTAACCCTACCCTAACCATAAACCTAAACCTAACACCCTAAACCTAACCTCTACCACTAACTATAAACCTACAACTAATCCTAACTCTTATCCTAACCCTCACCCTTAACCTAAACTTCACACTAACCCTAAACCTACCCCTAACCTTAAACATAAACCCTAATCCTAACCCGAACCCTAAAACTAACCTGAACACTAACCTGAACACAAACCCAAACTGTAGCCCTAACCCAAAAAATAACCCTCACCCTATCCTAAACTTCATCCACACCCTAACCCTAACCTTAACCCTAAACCTACACCAAACCCAAAACCTAACCCTAAACCTATCTCTAACCTTAATGCTAGTCCACAAGAACCCTGAACCTAACTCATACAATAGCCCTGAACCTAACCCTAAACCTAATCCTAATCCTAATCCTAACCCTAGACCTAATCGTAACCATAACCCTAACTCTAACCTCGACCCTAAATAGAACACTAACTCTAACCCTAAACCTGAACCTAAACCTAAATCTTACCCTACACCTAACCCTAACCCTAACTCTAACTCTAACCCTAATCATAATACTTACACTAAACTCTGACCTTAACTGTAAAACTAATCGCCAACCATAACCCTAACCCTAATGCTATCCCTAACCCTAACCCTAACACTAACCTGCACCCCTAAGCCCTAACAATAACCCTAACCCAAACCCTAACCCCTTACACCAAAACCTAACCCAAACCTTAACCCAAAATTTCACCCTAACTCTAACACTAAACCCTAAACCTAATCATAAACCTAACCCTAACCCTAAACCAAACCTAACCATGACCCAAACCACAATGCCTAACCAGAATCCTCACCCAAATCCTAACCCTAAACTACACCTCTAACCCCTAACACCTTACCATAACCATAATCCTAACCCTACCCAACCCTCACCCTAAATCTAACCCTCAGCCCAACCACAATGCCTAACACAAACCGGAACCCTAACCCTAACCGTAACACTAAACTTAACCCTGACCTAAAATCGAACCCTAACCCTAAAACTAAACAGAACCCGTAAACTTAACCCGAAACATAACCTTAACACTAACCTGAAAACTAACCTAAACCTTCGCCATAACACTAACCCTAACCCTCACCCTATTTTAAACTTCACGCTATCCCTAACCTAAAGCAAACACTACCTATAAGCTTAACCCTACCCCTAAACCTAACCCTAACCTTAACCTTGGCGCACCTGGAACCCTAAGCCTAACCCTTAAAATAACTCTGACCCTAACCCTCAACCTCAACCTAATACTAATCCTAACCCTGACCCTAACCCTAACCTTACCTTTACCCTAACTTTAACGCTACCATAAACGTAAACCTAACCCTAACCCTAACCGTAACACTTGCACAAAACCCTCACCTTAACTGCAAACGTAACTCTAAATCTTACCCTAACCCTAAACTTAATCCTAAATATAACCCTGCCCTAAACCTAACTGAAACACTAACCCCGAACCCTAAGTCTAACACTAATCCTTAGCCTAAACCTAACCTTAAGCCTAAACCTAACCCTAACCACTTTCCCTAACTCTAACCCTAACCCTAACCCGAACCCTCACTCTTAACCAAAATTTCACCCGAAACATAACCCTAAACCTACCCTAACTTCATTCAAACTCTAATCCTAACCAAAACTAAAACTAACCCAACACCTAACTCGACCCCTAACACTAATCCTAATCCTAAACCTAACCCTAACCCTGACCTTAACCTGAACCCTAACCCCTAACCCTAACCCTCACACTTAACATAAACTTCATCCTAACCCTAACACTAAACATAACACTAAATCTCCCCCTAACCCTGACCCTAACCCTAATCCTAACCATAAACCTAACCCTAACCCGAACCTTAACCCTAACCCTGACCTTAACTCTTACTCTAACCCTAATCCTAATGCTAAAACTTACCCTAAACTCTCAGGTTAAATGAAAACCTAGCACTAGCCCTCACCGTAACTTCTAAACCTAACCTCAACCCTTAACCTAACCCTCTCTCTAACGTTAACCTAGCCCAAACCCTAACCATGACTTAACCCTAACACTTACCCTAAACCAAACCCTCAATCTAACCTCAATTCTATACCTAATCCTAACCTTAAACCTAAAACTAACCCCTAAACCCTAACCCTAACCCTAAGCTCAACCCTCCCCCTTAACTTCAACTTCACCCTAACCCTAACCCTAAACTGAACCCTCACCCTAAATCTAACCCTAAACCAGACCCTAACCTTAACCCAAACACCTAACCCTAACGCTAACTCTAACACATCCTTAACCTAAACTTCACCCTAAACCCAGCCTAACCTTAACCCTAAAACTAAACCTAACCCTCACTATTAACTGAAACTTCACCCTAACCCTAACCCTAACTCTAACTCTAACCCTAACCCTAACACTTACCCTAAACCCTCACCTGAACTGTAAACCTAACCCTAACTCTCACACTAACCCCTAACCGTATCCCCAACCCTAAACCTAATGCTATCCCTAAACTTATCCCTGACCCTAACCCTAAAACAAACCGTAACCCTAATCTAACCCTAACCCTAACATTAACCTAAACTTAACCCTACCCTAACCATAAACCTAAACCTAACACCCTAAACCTAACCTCTACCACTAACTATAAACCTACAACTAATCCTAACTCTTATCCTAACCCTCACCCTTAACCTAAACTTCACACTAACCCTAAACCTACCCCTAACCTTAAACATAAACCCTAATCCTAACCCGAACCCTAAAACTAACCTGAACACTAACCTGAACACAAACCCAAACTGTAGCCCTAACCCAAAAAATAACCCTCACCCTATCCTAAACTTCATCCACACCCTAACCCTAACCTTAACCCTAAACCTACACCAAACCCAAAACCTAACCCTAAACCTATCTCTAACCTTAATGCTAGTCCACAAGAACCCTGAACCTAACTCATACAATAGCCCTGAACCTAACCCTAAACCTAATCCTAATCCTAATCCTAACCCTAGACCTAATCGTAACCATAACCCTAACTCTAACCTCGACCCTAAATAGAACACTAACTCTAACCCTAAACCTGAACCTAAACCTAAATCTTACCCTACACCTAACCCTAACCCTAACTCTAACTCTAACCCTAATCATAATACTTACACTAAACTCTGACCTTAACTGTAAAACTAATCGCCAACCATAACCCTAACCCTAATGCTATCCCTAACCCTAACCCTAACACTAACCTGCACCCCTAAGCCCTAACAATAACCCTAACCCAAACCCTAACCCCTTACACCAAAACCTAACCCAAACCTTAACCCAAAATTTCACCCTAACTCTAACACTAAACCCTAAACCTAATCATAAACCTAACCCTAACCCTAAACCAAACCTAACCATGACCCAAACCACAATGCCTAACCAGAATCCTCACCCAAATCCTAACCCTAAACTACACCTCTAACCCCTAACACCTTACCATAACCATAATCCTAACCCTACCCAACCCTCACCCTAAATCTAACCCTCAGCCCAACCACAATGCCTAACACAAACCGGAACCCTAACCCTAACCGTAACACTAAACTTAACCCTGACCTAAAATCGAACCCTAACCCTAAAACTAAACAGAACCCGTAAACTTAACCCGAAACATAACCTTAACACTAACCTGAAAACTAACCTAAACCTTCGCCATAACACTAACCCTAACCCTCACCCTATTTTAAACTTCACGCTATCCCTAACCTAAAGCAAACACTACCTATAAGCTTAACCCTACCCCTAAACCTAACCCTAACCTTAACCTTGGCGCACCTGGAACCCTAAGCCTAACCCTTAAAATAACTCTGACCCTAACCCTCAACCTCAACCTAATACTAATCCTAACCCTGACCCTAACCCTAACCTTACCTTTACCCTAACTTTAACGCTACCATAAACGTAAACCTAACCCTAACCCTAACCGTAACACTTGCACAAAACCCTCACCTTAACTGCAAACGTAACTCTAAATCTTACCCTAACCCTAAACTTAATCCTAAATATAACCCTGCCCTAAACCTAACTGAAACACTAACCCCGAACCCTAAGTCTAACACTAATCCTTAGCCTAAACCTAACCTTAAGCCTAAACCTAACCCTAACCACTTTCCCTAACTCTAACCCTAACCCTAACCCGAACCCTCACTCTTAACCAAAATTTCACCCGAAACATAACCCTAAACCTACCCTAACTTCATTCAAACTCTAATCCTAACCAAAACTAAAACTAACCCAACACCTAACTCGACCCCTAACACTAATCCTAATCCTAAACCTAACCCTAACCCTGACCTTAACCTGAACCCTAACCCCTAACCCTAACCCTCACACTTAACATAAACTTCATCCTAACCCTAACACTAAACATAACACTAAATCTCCCCCTAACCCTGACCCTAACCCTAATCCTAACCATAAACCTAACCCTAACCCGAACCTTAACCCTAACCCTGACCTTAACTCTTACTCTAACCCTAATCCTAATGCTAAAACTTACCCTAAACTCTCAGGTTAAATGAAAACCTAGCACTAGCCCTCACCGTAACTTCTAAACCTAACCTCAACCCTTAACCTAACCCTCTCTCTAACGTTAACCTAGCCCAAACCCTAACCATGACTTAACCCTAACACTTACCCTAAACCAAACCCTCAATCTAACCTCAATTCTATACCTAATCCTAACCTTAAACCTAAAACTAACCCCTAAACCCTAACCCTAACCCTAAGCTCAACCCTCCCCCTTAACTTCAACTTCACCCTAACCCTAACCCTAAACTGAACCCTCACCCTAAATCTAACCCTAAACCAGACCCTAACCTTAACCCAAACACCTAACCCTAACGCTAACTCTAACACATCCTTAACCTAAACTTCACCCTAAACCCAGCCTAACCTTAACCCTAAAACTAAACCTAACCCTCACTATTAACTGAAACTTCACCCTAACCCTAACCCTAACTCTAACTCTAACCCTAACCCTAACACTTACCCTAAACCCTCACCTGAACTGTAAACCTAACCCTAACTCTCACACTAACCCCTAACCGTATCCCCAACCCTAAACCTAATGCTATCCCTAAACTTATCCCTGACCCTAACCCTAAAACAAACCGTAACCCTAATCTAACCCTAACCCTAACATTAACCTAAACTTAACCCTACCCTAACCATAAACCTAAACCTAACACCCTAAACCTAACCTCTACCACTAACTATAAACCTACAACTAATCCTAACTCTTATCCTAACCCTCACCCTTAACCTAAACTTCACACTAACCCTAAACCTACCCCTAACCTTAAACATAAACCCTAACCCTAACCCGAACCCTAAAACTAACCTGAACACTAACCTGAACACAAACCCAAACTGTAGCCCTAACCCAAAAAATAACCCTCACCCTATCCTAAACTTCATCCACACCCTAACCCTAACCTTAACCCTAAACCTACACCAAACCCAAAACCTAACCCTAAACCTATCTCTAACCTTAATGCTAGTCCACAAGAACCCTGAACCTAACTCATACAATAGCCCTGAACCTAACCCTAAACCTAATCCTAATCCTAATCCTAACCCTAGACCTAATCGTAACCATAACCCTAACTCTAACCTCGACCCTAAATAGAACACTAACTCTAACCCTAAACCTGAACCTAAACCTAAATCTTACCCTACACCTAACCCTAACCCTAACTCTAACTCTAACCCTAATCATAATACTTACACTAAACTCTGACCTTAACTGTAAAACTAATCGCCAACCATAACCCTAACCCTAATGCTATCCCTAACCCTAACCCTAACACTAACCTGCACCCCTAAGCCCTAACAATAACCCTAACCCAAACCCTAACCCCTTACACCAAAACCTAACCCAAACCTTAACCCAAAATTTCACCCTAACTCTAACACTAAACCCTAAACCTAATCATAAACCTAACCCTAACCCTAAACCAAACCTAACCATGACCCAAACCACAATGCCTAACCAGAATCCTCACCCAAATCCTAACCCTAAACTACACCTCTAACCCCTAACACCTTACCATAACCATAATCCTAACCCTACCCAACCCTCACCCTAAATCTAACCCTCAGCCCAACCACAATGCCTAACACAAACCGGAACCCTAACCCTAACCGTAACACTAAACTTAACCCTGACCTAAAATCGAACCCTAACCCTAAAACTAAACAGAACCCGTAAACTTAACCCGAAACATAACCTTAACACTAACCTGAAAACTAACCTAAACCTTCGCCATAACACTAACCCTAACCCTCACCCTATTTTAAACTTCACGCTATCCCTAACCTAAAGCAAACACTACCTATAAGCTTAACCCTACCCCTAAACCTAACCCTAACCTTAACCTTGGCGCACCTGGAACCCTAAGCCTAACCCTTAAAATAACTCTGACCCTAACCCTCAACCTCAACCTAATACTAATCCTAACCCTGACCCTAACCCTAACCTTACCTTTACCCTAACTTTAACGCTACCATAAACGTAAACCTAACCCTAACCCTAACCGTAACACTTGCACAAAACCCTCACCTTAACTGCAAACGTAACTCTAAATCTTACCCTAACCCTAAACTTAATCCTAAATATAACCCTGCCCTAAACCTAACTGAAACACTAACCCCGAACCCTAAGTCTAACACTAATCCTTAGCCTAAACCTAACCTTAAGCCTAAACCTAACCCTAACCACTTTCCCTAACTCTAACCCTAACCCTAACCCGAACCCTCACTCTTAACCAAAATTTCACCCGAAACATAACCCTAAACCTACCCTAACTTCATTCAAACTCTAATCCTAACCAAAACTAAAACTAACCCAACACCTAACTCGACCCCTAACACTAATCCTAATCCTAAACCTAACCCTAACCCTAACCTTAACCTGAACCCTAACCCCTAACCCTAACCCTCACACTTAACATAAACTTCATCCTAACCCTAACACTAAACATAACACTAAATCTCCCCCTAACCCTGACCCTAACCCTAATCCTAACCATAAACCTAAACCTAACCCGAACCTTAACCCTAACCCTGACCTTAACTCTTACTCTAACCCTAATCCTAATGCTAAAACTTACCCTAAACTCTCAGGTTAAATGAAAACCTAGCACTAGCCCTCACCGTAACTTCTAAACCTAACCTCAACCCTTAACCTAACCCTCTCTCTAACGTTAACCTAGCCCAAACCCTAACCATGACTTAACCCTAACACTTACCCTAAACCAAACCCTCAATCTAACCTCAATTCTATACCTAATCCTAACCTTAAACCTAAAACTAACCCCTAAACCCTAACCCTAACCCTAAGCTCAACCCTCCCCCTTAACTTCAACTTCACCCTAACCCTAACCCTAAACTGAACCCTCACCCTAAATCTAACCCTAAACCAGACCCTAACCTTAACCCAAACACCTAACCCTAACGCTAACTCTAACACATCCTTAACCTAAACTTCACCCTAAACCCAGCCTAACCTTAACCCTAAAACTAAACCTAACCCTCACTATTAACTGAAACTTCACCCTAACCCTAACCCTAACTCTAACTCTAACCCTAACCCTAACACTTACCCTAAACCCTCACCTGAACTGTAAACCTAACCCTAACTCTCACACTAACCCCTAACCGTATCCCCAACCCTAAACCTAATGCTATCCCTAAACTTATCCCTGACCCTAACCCTAAAACAAACCGTAACCCTAATCTAACCCTAACCCTAACATTAACCTAAACTTAACCCTACCCTAACCATAAACCTAAACCTAACACCCTAAACCTAACCTCTACCACTAACTATAAACCTACAACTAATCCTAACTCTTATCCTAACCCTCACCCTTAACCTAAACTTCACACTAACCCTAAACCTACCCCTAACCTTAAACATAAACCCTAACCCTAAACCGAACCCTAAAACTAACCTGAACACTAACCTGAACACAAACCCAAACTGTAGCCCTAACCCAAAAAATAACCCTCACCCTATCCTAAACTTCATCCACACCCTAACCCTAACCTTAACCCTAAACCTACACCAAACCCAAAACCTAACCCTAAACCTATCTCTAACCTTAATGCTAGTCCACAAGAACCCTGAACCTAACTCATACAATAGCCCTGAACCTAACCCTAAACCTAATCCTAATCCTAATCCTAACCCTAGACCTAATCGTAACCATAACCCTAACTCTAACCTCGACCCTAAATAGAACACTAACTCTAACCCTAAACCTGAACCTAAACCTAAATCTTACCCTACACCTAACCCTAACCCTAACTCTAACTCTAACCCTAATCATAATACTTACACTAAACTCTGACCTTAACTGTAAAACTAATCGCCAACCATAACCCTAACCCTAATGCTATCCCTAACCCTAACCCTAACACTAACCTGCACCCCTAAGCCCTAACAATAACCCTAACCCAAACCCTAACCCCTTACACCAAAACCTAACCCAAACCTTAACCCAAAATTTCACCCTAACTCTAACACTAAACCCTAAACCTAATCATAAACCTAACCCTAACCCTAAACCAAACCTAACCATGACCCAAACCACAATGCCTAACCAGAATCCTCACCCAAATCCTAACCCTAAACTACACCTCTAACCCCTAACACCTTACCATAACCATAATCCTAACCCTACCCAACCCTCACCCTAAATCTAACCCTCAGCCCAACCACAATGCCTAACACAAACCGGAACCCTAACCCTAACCGTAACACTAAACTTAACCCTGACCTAAAATCGAACCCTAACCCTAAAACTAAACAGAACCCGTAAACTTAACCCGAAACATAACCTTAACACTAACCTGAAAACTAACCTAAACCTTCGCCATAACACTAACCCTAACCCTCACCCTATTTTAAACTTCACGCTATCCCTAACCTAAAGCAAACACTACCTATAAGCTTAACCCTACCCCTAAACCTAACCCTAACCTTAACCTTGGCGCACCTGGAACCCTAAGCCTAACCCTTAAAATAACTCTGACCCTAACCCTCAACCTCAACCTAATACTAATCCTAACCCTGACCCTAACCCTAACCTTACCTTTACCCTAACTTTAACGCTACCATAAACGTAAACCTAACCCTAACCCTAACCGTAACACTTGCACAAAACCCTCACCTTAACTGCAAACGTAACTCTAAATCTTACCCTAACCCTAAACTTAATCCTAAATATAACCCTGCCCTAAACCTAACTGAAACACTAACCCCGAACCCTAAGTCTAACACTAATCCTTAGCCTAAACCTAACCTTAAGCCTAAACCTAACCCTAACCACTTTCCCTAACTCTAACCCTAACCCTAACCCGAACCCTCACTCTTAACCAAAATTTCACCCGAAACATAACCCTAAACCTACCCTAACTTCATTCAAACTCTAATCCTAACCAAAACTAAAACTAACCCAACACCTAACTCGACCCCTAACACTAATCCTAATCCTAAACCTAACCCTAACCCTGACCTTAACCTGAACCCTAACCCCTAACCCTAACCCTCACACTTAACATAAACTTCATCCTAACCCTAACACTAAACATAACACTAAATCTCCCCCTAACCCTGACCCTAACCCTAATCCTAACCATAAACCTAACCCTAACCCGAACCTTAACCCTAACCCTGACCTTAACTCTTACTCTAACCCTAATCCTAATGCTAAAACTTACCCTAAACTCTCAGGTTAAATGAAAACCTAGCACTAGCCCTCACCGTAACTTCTAAACCTAACCTCAACCCTTAACCTAACCCTCTCTCTAACGTTAACCTAGCCCAAACCCTAACCATGACTTAACCCTAACACTTACCCTAAACCAAACCCTCAATCTAACCTCAATTCTATACCTAATCCTAACCTTAAACCTAAAACTAACCCCTAAACCCTAACCCTAACCCTAAGCTCAACCCTCCCCCTTAACTTCAACTTCACCCTAACCCTAACCCTAAACTGAACCCTCACCCTAAATCTAACCCTAAACCAGACCCTAACCTTAACCCAAACACCTAACCCTAACGCTAACTCTAACACATCCTTAACCTAAACTTCACCCTAAACCCAGCCTAACCTTAACCCTAAAACTAAACCTAACCCTCACTATTAACTGAAACTTCACCCTAACCCTAACCCTAACTCTAACTCTAACCCTAACCCTAACACTTACCCTAAACCCTCACCTGAACTGTAAACCTAACCCTAACTCTCACACTAACCCCTAACCGTATCCCCAACCCTAAACCTAATGCTATCCCTAAACTTATCCCTGACCCTAACCCTAAAACAAACCGTAACCCTAATCTAACCCTAACCCTAACATTAACCTAAACTTAACCCTACCCTAACCATAAACCTAAACCTAACACCCTAAACCTAACCTCTACCACTAACTATAAACCTACAACTAATCCTAACTCTTATCCTAACCCTCACCCTTAACCTAAACTTCACACTAACCCTAAACCTACCCCTAACCTTAAACATAAACCCTAACCCTAAACCGAACCCTAAAACTAACCTGAACACTAACCTGAACACAAACCCAAACTGTAGCCCTAACCCAAAAAATAACCCTCACCCTATCCTAAACTTCATCCACACCCTAACCCTAACCTTAACCCTAAACCTACACCAAACCCAAAACCTAACCCTAAACCTATCTCTAACCTTAATGCTAGTCCACAAGAACCCTGAACCTAACTCATACAATAGCCCTGAACCTAACCCTAAACCTAATCCTAATCCTAATCCTAACCCTAGACCTAATCGTAACCATAACCCTAACTCTAACCTCGACCCTAAATAGAACACTAACTCTAACCCTAAACCTGAACCTAAACCTAAATCTTACCCTACACCTAACCCTAACCCTAACTCTAACTCTAACCCTAATCATAATACTTACACTAAACTCTGACCTTAACTGTAAAACTAATCGCCAACCATAACCCTAACCCTAATGCTATCCCTAACCCTAACCCTAACACTAACCTGCACCCCTAAGCCCTAACAATAACCCTAACCCAAACCCTAACCCCTTACACCAAAACCTAACCCAAACCTTAACCCAAAATTTCACCCTAACTCTAACACTAAACCCTAAACCTAATCATAAACCTAACCCTAACCCTAAACCAAACCTAACCATGACCCAAACCACAATGCCTAACCAGAATCCTCACCCAAATCCTAACCCTAAACTACACCTCTAACCCCTAACACCTTACCATAACCATAATCCTAACCCTACCCAACCCTCACCCTAAATCTAACCCTCAGCCCAACCACAATGCCTAACACAAACCGGAACCCTAACCCTAACCGTAACACTAAACTTAACCCTGACCTAAAATCGAACCCTAACCCTAAAACTAAACAGAACCCGTAAACTTAACCCGAAACATAACCTTAACACTAACCTGAAAACTAACCTAAACCTTCGCCATAACACTAACCCTAACCCTCACCCTATTTTAAACTTCACGCTATCCCTAACCTAAAGCAAACACTACCTATAAGCTTAACCCTACCCCTAAACCTAACCCTAACCTTAACCTTGGCGCACCTGGAACCCTAAGCCTAACCCTTAAAATAACTCTGACCCTAACCCTCAACCTCAACCTAATACTAATCCTAACCCTGACCCTAACCCTAACCTTACCTTTACCCTAACTTTAACGCTACCATAAACGTAAACCTAACCCTAACCCTAACCGTAACACTTGCACAAAACCCTCACCTTAACTGCAAACGTAACTCTAAATCTTACCCTAACCCTAAACTTAATCCTAAATATAACCCTGCCCTAAACCTAACTGAAACACTAACCCCGAACCCTAAGTCTAACACTAATCCTTAGCCTAAACCTAACCTTAAGCCTAAACCTAACCCTAACCACTTTCCCTAACTCTAACCCTAACCCTAACCCGAACCCTCACTCTTAACCAAAATTTCACCCGAAACATAACCCTAAACCTACCCTAACTTCATTCAAACTCTAATCCTAACCAAAACTAAAACTAACCCAACACCTAACTCGACCCCTAACACTAATCCTAATCCTAAACCTAACCCTAACCCTGACCTTAACCTGAACCCTAACCCCTAACCCTAACCCTCACACTTAACATAAACTTCATCCTAACCCTAACACTAAACATAACACTAAATCTCCCCCTAACCCTGACCCTAACCCTAATCCTAACCATAAACCTAAACCTAACCCGAACCTTAACCCTAACCCTGACCTTAACTCTTACTCTAACCCTAATCCTAATGCTAAAACTTACCCTAAACTCTCAGGTTAAATGAAAACCTAGCACTAGCCCTCACCGTAACTTCTAAACCTAACCTCAACCCTTAACCTAACCCTCTCTCTAACGTTAACCTAGCCCAAACCCTAACCATGACTTAACCCTAACACTTACCCTAAACCAAACCCTCAATCTAACCTCAATTCTATACCTAATCCTAACCTTAAACCTAAAACTAACCCCTAAACCCTAACCCTAACCCTAAGCTCAACCCTCCCCCTTAACTTCAACTTCACCCTAACCCTAACCCTAAACTGAACCCTCACCCTAAATCTAACCCTAAACCAGACCCTAACCTTAACCCAAACACCTAACCCTAACGCTAACTCTAACACATCCTTAACCTAAACTTCACCCTAAACCCAGCCTAACCTTAACCCTAAAACTAAACCTAACCCTCACTATTAACTGAAACTTCACCCTAACCCTAACCCTAACTCTAACTCTAACCCTAACCCTAACACTTACCCTAAACCCTCACCTGAACTGTAAACCTAACCCTAACTCTCACACTAACCCCTAACCGTATCCCCAACCCTAAACCTAATGCTATCCCTAAACTTATCCCTGACCCTAACCCTAAAACAAACCGTAACCCTAATCTAACCCTAACCCTAACATTAACCTAAACTTAACCCTACCCTAACCATAAACCTAAACCTAACACCCTAAACCTAACCTCTACCACTAACTATAAACCTACAACTAATCCTAACTCTTATCCTAACCCTCACCCTTAACCTAAACTTCACACTAACCCTAAACCTACCCCTAACCTTAAACATAAACCCTAACCCTAAACCGAACCCTAAAACTAACCTGAACACTAACCTGAACACAAACCCAAACTGTAGCCCTAACCCAAAAAATAACCCTCACCCTATCCTAAACTTCATCCACACCCTAACCCTAACCTTAACCCTAAACCTACACCAAACCCAAAACCTAACCCTAAACCTATCTCTAACCTTAATGCTAGTCCACAAGAACCCTGAACCTAACTCATACAATAGCCCTGAACCTAACCCTAAACCTAATCCTAATCCTAATCCTAACCCTAGACCTAATCGTAACCATAACCCTAACTCTAACCTCGACCCTAAATAGAACACTAACTCTAACCCTAAACCTGAACCTAAACCTAAATCTTACCCTACACCTAACCCTAACCCTAACTCTAACTCTAACCCTAATCATAATACTTACACTAAACTCTGACCTTAACTGTAAAACTAATCGCCAACCATAACCCTAACCCTAATGCTATCCCTAACCCTAACCCTAACACTAACCTGCACCCCTAAGCCCTAACAATAACCCTAACCCAAACCCTAACCCCTTACACCAAAACCTAACCCAAACCTTAACCCAAAATTTCACCCTAACTCTAACACTAAACCCTAAACCTAATCATAAACCTAACCCTAACCCTAAACCAAACCTAACCATGACCCAAACCACAATGCCTAACCAGAATCCTCACCCAAATCCTAACCCTAAACTACACCTCTAACCCCTAACACCTTACCATAACCATAATCCTAACCCTACCCAACCCTCACCCTAAATCTAACCCTCAGCCCAACCACAATGCCTAACACAAACCGGAACCCTAACCCTAACCGTAACACTAAACTTAACCCTGACCTAAAATCTAACCCT
Organism: Elephas maximus indicus; assembly: GCF_024166365.1. Taxonomy (NCBI): domain Eukaryota; kingdom Metazoa; phylum Chordata; class Mammalia; order Proboscidea; family Elephantidae; genus Elephas; species Elephas maximus. Next base: position 118,548,648 of record NC_064846.1, on the reverse strand, counting down.
AACCCTAAAACTAAACAGAACCCGTAAACTTAACCCGAAACATAACCTTAACACTAACCTGAAAACTAACCTAAACCTTCGCCATAACACTAACCCTAACCCTCACCCTATTTTAAACTTCACGCTATCCCTAACCTAAAGCAAACACTACCTATAAGCTTAACCCTACCCCTAAACCTAACCCTAACCTTAACCTTGGCGCACCTGGAACCCTAAGCCTAACCCTTAAAATAACTCTGACCCTAACCCTCAACCTCAACCTAATACTAATCCTAACCCTGACCCTAACCCTAACCTTACCTTTACCCTAACTTTAACGCTACCATAAACGTAAACCTAACCCTAACCCTAACCGTAACACTTGCACAAAACCCTCACCTTAACTGCAAACGTAACTCTAAATCTTACCCTAACCCTAAACTTAATCCTAAATATAACCCTGCCCTAAACCTAACTGAAACACTAACCCCGAACCCTAAGTCTAACACTAATCCTTAGCCTAAACCTAACCTTAAGCCTAAACCTAACCCTAACCACTTTCCCTAACTCTAACCCTAACCCTAACCCGAACCCTCACTCTTAACCAAAATTTCACCCGAAACATAACCCTAAACCTACCCTAACTTCATTCAAACTCTAATCCTAACCAAAACTAAAACTAACCCAACACCTAACTCGACCCC